>NW_019264308.1:11168-12582 GCF_002742605.1 Olea europaea var. sylvestris | reverse complement strand
GGGGGGGGGGGGGGGTAAGGTTCACTAGAAACAGATTACTATACTTATGCATATGCTGGAGTTGAAAAATCTGTTCGACGAACGAAATCAAGAAAATGCAAGATCATCCAAAGCTAAAGATCCAGAAGTCCAAAAAAGCCAATAGAAGTAAGATATGCATGATCGAATAATTGTTCAAAACACATTGCGTGACACCACTCAACTCTCTGTTGGCTCTCTATCCGTCCAACAACTTCAGCATAAAATTGCAAACACCATTCATGCTCAATAGGTCTTCATTGGTGTATGCTAAACTCTATAGTCGCTGAATCGACAAAATGAAGATGCCACTCGATTACCAACCTTCAAAATTTCAGTGTTTTGATGGAAAGGGCAACCCGAAGCAACAAGTTGATCATTTTATGGAGACATGTAACATGCAGGCACTTACAATAATAGCATGGTGAACAATTCTTATGCTCTCTCAAAGAAGCCGCATTTAAATGGTATACGGACTTATCGACTGGGTCAATTGATAGTTGGGATCGACTCGAGCAAGAATTCCTAACACCTTTCTATAGCACCAGGCAAACTATAAACCTTCCAAAACTTTCTCGAGCGAAGCTGAGTAAGGAAGAGCCCATCTACAGTACATCGAACACTGGAGAAACCTCGTGCTTAATTGCAAAGAACGAATCAGTAAAGCGTCTTCCATTGACATGTGAGTACAAGGTATGCATTCGAAATCTCTATATTCTCTAAGAAAATATGCCCCACTCCTTTAAAAAGTTGGTAACATGTGATCATGTTCTAGAGCTTCAAATTGCAAGATATGAAAGTTACTTGCCAAGTGATCCACGTAACAAAAAGGATCATAAGAAAGATGTCAAGACAAGTAAATCCAAAGAAGCTAACTATCCTTACAAAGATAGCCTTCCAAAATTCGAGCTCAAACCTAAAACCAAAGCCAGAATTTAGACCTAACAAAGGACAAATCCAAACCAGAGATCATGTGACTCTGAAAGAACTTGAGGAGAAGGAGAGCCCATTTTCAAATTCTAAAGTTTATGGAACTTTGGATCAACTTCTTGAGCAGAAGATAATCAAAGTTTCAGGACCATAGAGACCTAAAAAAGCTGGTAAGATTGATCATACTAAGTATTGTAAATGTCACAAAATCATCAGTCACCCAGTGGAAAAATGTTTCATCCTGAAAGATATTGTTGTTTGATTAGACAAAGAAAATGAGATCAAACTTGAAACTGGAGAAAATCCAACTGTTTCCTGCCCGATGGTTTTATTTGGATAATTTGATCTAATTTCCATTGTGAAGAATGAACAGACATTTTCTCATACATAAGATGCCAATAAATCCTCTGTTGAGGAGTTTGGACGTAATCTTTCTGAAGGAGCCACCCAAATAGTGTTTGAGGTA
>NW_019264308.1:0-1849 GCF_002742605.1 Olea europaea var. sylvestris | reverse complement strand
TGCATAAAAAAGTGGAATGCTATGTGGATGATCACTCTGATGACATCAACTAAAGACAAATTCGCTAAAGTATGCATTTGCTATCACCTCCCAAAAATTTCTTGGTTTCATTGCTCGAAATAGATCAATAAAAAATTGACGTCATAATCAACATATCAGAGTAAAGATATGTGTACAAGTTGAAAAGTCTTCAAGGAAAACTTGTTTACTTTCTAAGATTCATCTCTACTTGTCAAACATTGTCATCCATTTAGCAAATTGATAAATAAATATATACCATTTGCGCCAGATGATACTTATCGAAATGTTTTCCAAAGCATTAAATATTTGTCTCATCCGCTAATACTCCTAGCTCTAGTCCTAGGGAAACCATTGACTCTATATGTTGCAACATTAGAATGTTTTCTAGGAGCACTTCTTGTCTAAGTCAACGATGAAGAAAAAGAGAATGAGCTCTATTACTTGAGTTACACACTGTTATGTGCTGCAATGAAATTTCACCTATTGAAGAAATATGCCTTGCGTTGATCTTCGCAGCTAAAAAATTAAGGCATCTTATGTTATCACACATAATCAATCTTGTTTCAAAGATTAATCTATTAAAGTATATAATCTCCAAATCGATTATTTTTGGAAGTATTGAAAAATTAGCACCTCTATTGTCCAAGTTTGATATCAAATTCATTTCACAAAAGGCCATTAAAGCTCAAGCTCTAGCAGATCTTTCACTAACCATCCAATTTCGGTATAATGGGAACTTCAGGAAGAACTTTCAGATGAAAAAGATCAATTTACTGAAATTATACCATCATAAAGGCTATATTTCAAAGGGGCAGCCTGAGGTTATGATGCAAAACTAGAGTAGTCTTTGTCATTCCTCATGATCTTGTTATACCTTACTCTTTTGCCTTAATAGAGACATGTTCAAACAATGTGTCGAAATATCAAGCCCTTATCCTTGGCCTAGAGACAACATTCAATGTGGAAATCCATCAGTTGGAAGTCTTTGGAAATTATAAATGATAATCAACCAACTTTTAGTCGAGTATAAAGTCTGTGATTCAGACTTGAAGCTATATCATGAATATGCATTAATGCTTATGAGACAATTTGATTCAGTAAAAATCAAATTAGTACCTAGAAATGAAAATAGGGAAGCTGATGCCTTAACTAATGTGGTTACTGTTTTAGCTAGGTAGGATGAAGATTTTTTCCCACCCATATCAATTGTTCAAAGATGACTGCTTCCGTCATTGTTGTCCAGTAATCTAGAAGAGAACAATAGTGTCATAGTATCGATAAAGAGAAAAGATAAGATTGGAGATAACCGATAATCAACTTCTTTCAACATCAAAATTTACCAGATAATCCACTACGAAAAATTGAAATCAATAGGCATGTGTCTCGCTTATCTTTTACAGGGAAACGGTTTATCAACGATCGCTTGATGGAATTTTTCTTCGATGCTTAAATAATGATGAAGCAACGCGTGTTGTGGAAGAAGCCCAGTATGGAATCTGTGGTGCTCATCAGTCTGAACCTAAACTCTATTTTTGAATAAAGATGATGGGATACTACTTGCCAATTATGGTACAAGACTCCATAGATTATGCAAAAAAATGCAAAACTTGTCAAGTCTATACAAATTTCATCCACAAACCCCTAGAATCGTTGCATCCGATAGTAGCTTCTTAGCCATTTAATGTATGCGTTCTTGATGTAATTGAACATATAACTCCAAAGTCTTTCAGTTGGACATTCATACAATCTCGCTGGGACCAAATAGTTCTCTAAATGGGTTGAACCCATACTATTAAAGGAAGTAAATATATATATATATATATATATA
>NW_019264307.1:11196-12585 GCF_002742605.1 Olea europaea var. sylvestris | reverse complement strand
AAAATCATGAGAGTAGAAGGAAGGACCTGTTGTTTAGTGGTGGAGTGGGCATTGAGATGTAGAGCAAGAGCGGCGTTGGAGGCGAGAGAGTGCGCATGGAGGTGCGGCAGGCGTTGCGAGACGTCCGGATGGGGCAATCTCTGCCGTAGGTCTTGGATCGAAAGGTTCAAGGAAGCAGCATTCCGATTCAGTTCTTGAACGTGTGTCTGTTGTTCGTGAGTGAAGAATAGTGGAACGGAATCTGGATCGTTCTCTTCGTCGCTCCTTCCTCCGCCGCCGCCACCTTCGACTACGTCCGTCGCCCAGGCTAGTAGTCCGGCTATCTTCTTTCGCGGCGATGTTTGGGCCCCATGCCTGCGCCCCGAAAAAAGAAAAAATTAGCTAGATCAGAGAGATTCACTTCAACAAGAAAATGACAATTTTATCCTTTTAGAAAAATTGTCTCTTCACTTGCCCCACAAAATTTGAACTATACTATTTGTAGCTTCAGAATATAAAATTATTAAAATCTGGCCCCTAAACTTTTTGGTGAAAGATGAAAATAAGAATTTAATTTATATAGAGAAAAGGAAAAAAACCAAAAAAGATAAAATTTAAAAAGGAAGTATAGACGAATAACTAATGTGTAAATGTTTTTTAAAAAAAACTAAAATTATTTATTAAACTAACAAATATTAAAAGTTTCAGTCAAGTCTTGATTTAATACGTTATAACATGAATGAAACTAATATGAAATATCTTGATTTGATTTACGAGTTAATAAATTACTCATTATTTAGATAATTTTAAATTCATTCGTTCTAGCATTTAGTAAGCAAATAAAAAATCACATATGTATAATATATTAAAGGATAATTAAAATCCATTCATTGATAAGCAAATAGAAAATCATAAATCAATATATATTAAGGGAAAATTATATTATCATCACAGTTTTTTGAGTCATTTTATGGTACCAAAGATTTTTGTATATTATATTCTATGCATGAACCGAATTATTTACCGAGCTACAGTCAAACCTTGATCACCAATTATTTTCAAAATAATCATTTTGTACATAATTTGGCATTTGCATTCATGTAAAATTCTTGTGCAACTCTGGATTAAAGTTATGGTCACAGCCAATCTCCTCCATTATTCTTAGCACGTGTTCGGTTAAGATTAAAATAAGATTTTTAGTAGATTTTGATAGAAGTTGATAAAATTTTTGGTTGAAAGATTGTAGGGCCAATAAAATATGTAGTTGAAATGAATTATTAACTTTGACTTATATTTTAATTAGTATCAGTACCAAACAAACTCTTCGTAATATTCAAAATTTCAAGACTCCACGTCTCCTAATTTTTCGCCCTTTGGCATTGACGTCTTTTCACTGTGTGAAAATATTTG
>NW_019264307.1:0-4861 GCF_002742605.1 Olea europaea var. sylvestris | reverse complement strand
TGAACAACACTCTCATCTTCATGTCCAATTGCAAAATCTAATTCCCTCATTTGAAAAGGATATCACTTAAACTGATCTTGAACATAAAATGCCTATAACAAATGTTCATTTGCTGATTCTTTAGATTTTTTGAGCGCATAATTCACAACAACTACAACAAGATGTTTGGCCTTGTTGCCAATAAAGCCTTTGGAAGGTGCAATAAAATCAAACTTTTTCAATTTTTACATCTATATCACACAATTCAAGATCGTGTAATCCAAATGTCAGGTATCATGGATTCCTTTGATCCCAAGTTTAAAATGGTCAAATAACTTAACAGTTGAAACATGCTCATTTTGTGTTATTGGTTTTTTCTCAATTTCAACCTTTACTTTTTCCTAAATGTTTCTTTTATTCAGGGTAGGCTACCGCTGGATTACACGACTTCTTGCCCTAGCTCTTTATGCCATGTTACTCATGCCTGGCTTTCTCCAAAGTGAGTTGAAGAATTGACTATCCCTTTTTTGGTACATGAAAACTTAGTGGTTATGCATATATAACTTGTTTAATATTTTAAATATGTATTATGTAGTGTGTTCACCATTTGTTATTAGGAGCAGGACACTAAAGAAAATTTGGTCCTTGTTAATGGTTGAAAGTTCAGAATGATTTCTAAATTTTTTATCACGTTTTTAGTCCATTGGAAACCAATGAACAAGTCATCTAAAAATGCACAATCCGTTCAGTGAACCCGAAGTGAAAGTGAGAAAAGTGCAATTGGATTAATTTTTCTGAAAAGAATCCATGAACAATCATGTAACTATGAGTAGAAAAACTAAACAACAATATTCGAAGGTAATTGTCCATTTCTTTTTTTCAATTTGTGGGTAGGGGTGGGGTGTATTGCTATTCTCATATTGTTATTATATTTTTCTGCTTCTTACCTTAAATGGATTTATCACTCCTCTAGACATATTTAACTAAAGTTATTTTATCTGTAATATTATACTTGCAGAATACATACGATCATTTTTTTTAGTATGCGTAGCTTGAATTCGATGCTTTTGTCCAAGATTCAGCTTCTTTATCTTGAACGATGAGATCTTTTATATTTGTTATTTGGTAGTTGCATTTCAATATTTCTTTTCAAGCCAAGTCCGCAGAAGTATTATTTATGGAGATCAACCAAGGAATAGGTAAATTTTGTGAGATTGAAGTCTTTGCCTTCATTTATGTCCAATGTTGATTATAATATAAAAGTACTTTCCAGGTTGGATTTATATTTACCATCAAATGAAGATGGCCTGAAACCTGTGGTGGCATTTGTAACTGGTGGGGCTTGGATTATTGGGTGAGTAAACTAGAGGTTATTACCTTTTTAACTTATCTTCATCCACCTATTTTTTAAGTTAGGGGTTTTAGAGGTGCCATTCTGCCAGCTTTCCTACCTCCCCTAAATTCAACCTCTGCCACTTCCAACATCATACACCGCTACCAACTGCCCTATCCATTTTCTATTTGTTATAAACATTATCTTGTGTATAAATATTTCTTTGAATTTGTTTACAGATAAATAAATTTATGTCCTTACACGTTATATTGGTTGAATTGGTGTGGTAGTGGCTGTTGCCTGTAAATTTATTCAATGACGTTGGTGTTTGGGAGATTAATTAAGTGGATACAAGGTATTTTGGTGTCAGTGCTGTCTGATACCTTTGGGGAGTAATGAGGAGACGGTGGGTGGTGGTGTCTGCTACTGTCAAGTTCTCCTGTGGTGTGAGGGTACTTTCAGTTTTGTGCGGGAGGAAGAATGAAGAAAAAAGAGGCAAGTAAATTGAGTGATAATGGTGGTAGAAGGCGATTGTGGTGTTGTTAAAGGGTGGATGCAGCATCTGATCCCATTGTCTTCTTGAAAATAAGATTAAATCCAAAATCTCGATTAAAAAAGGCCTTTGGAGAATTGTGATTTTGGCCATTTTCTAAGTTAAAATTTCAGAAACCTCAAAACCTTTGTTGTGGGCCTACTAAACATGTTCAATTAGGGAAATACTGGCCCACTTTGCTGGGCATCTTTATTTCAAATATCGGATTTCAGATGACTGAACAAACTAGCCCTTAGGCACTATGGGAGGGAACTCCATCTCTATAAGTTGAATTCCATCAATTTGAAAAATAGATATGACTTAACCAAATTGAGTTGGACAGTTCATTGTTGAAAGTCGAAATTCAACTCAGATACTATATTTCTGTTTTTTATGTTGAATGACAGTGCTGTGTTAGTTTTCTTCTCAAAATATCTGTTAAGTGGATTTTAAGTCACATGCTATCCAAAGGAATCAGTAGATTTTTTAAAGCTAGCTATTCCAATGCATAATTTATATCCTCTGTTGAAAATGTCATGCTATCCAAAGGAATCAGTAGATTTTTTTTAAGCTGGCTATTCCAATGCATAATTTATATCCTCTGTTGAAAAATGCTACTTGTGTCCTATTAAATCATGGTATAATCACGTTCACAGATACAAGGCATGGGGTTCTCTGCTAGGACTACAATTAGCTGAAAGAGATATCATAGTAGCATGTATTGATTACAGGTAACTGACTCAATCTTAACTTTATCATGTTTATTCTGATTCTTGGATTGAATGTACTTGCAATCATATTTTTTATAAGAAAAAGAGCCTATGCGAATTGGCCATATTGCCTAATTCCAGACAAATTACTAGATTTTCTTTCCCCACCACCCTGGAAAAGAACAATGCTATTCTTTAGAAATGTTTCGTCAAATAATATTGTGTTTCTCTTCCAGAAATGGATTGGTATGATTTATTTCAATTGATTCTTCTGTATTTCTTCTAAAAAAAACCACAACACACAACTATTATCATTTACACATGTTGGCCTTCCAAATTAACACAGGTATTGACCTGAGTTGCTAATACCGTCATATACATTGATAAATATTCTCTCTTTATCTCCTATGTGTACATATATTTAATTTTGATTGCCAATATTATCACCTGATTTATGCGTATCCATCTACTTGCAGAAATTTCCCACAGGGAACAATCAGCGATATGGTTAATGATGTTTCTCAAGGGATTGATTATATTTGCAACAATATTATTGAATATGGAGGTGATCCAAACAAGTGAGTAATTTATGTTTATTTCTTATTGAGCTCACTTCAAAACAGAAGCAATAATATCAGGATTTTCATGAAAGAGATCAAATGAGGGGAAATTGATTGAGATGTTATGTACAACTTAAGTGACCAAGTGTTTGTCAATAGTGGTGATGGATAGGGGATAAGGTCAGGAATAAAATAGATTTGTTGTTAAATAGAGAATCTGACCCTAGCTAAATAGAACAGAATGGAAAAAGGGGAATGATTTATTTTTTTGAGCCTAAACATCAAGTCTGGTTGACATGTCATACTCCTAAGCACAAAAGGGTTGGGGCCTGCTGAGTGCTGGTGAACTATGAATGATGCTTCTTGCTAAAACATGTATTCTGAAAACATTTCTGCAGGATTTATCTCATGGGTCAGTCAGCTGGTGCACATGTTTCTTCCTGTGCTCTTGTACAGCAGGCAATCAAAGAATCCAGAGGCGATAGCATTTCTTGGAGTGTCTCCCAGATAAAAGCTTATTTTGGTTTATCAGGGGGGTAAGCATAATATTTTCAGGATTTAAATTTTGTTTTCATCTTGTTGAGGAGCCAGTATCTCTGGTTCCACCATGATTGGGAAGTTAACTGTTCGACGGACTCCAATAATTTCCTAATCTATGAATATTGACAGGTACAATTTACCCAATCTGGTCGACCATTTCCATAATCGAGGCTTGTATCGCTCCATCTTCTTAAGGTATACAAGTTCTTTTCAATGTTAAGTCATTTAAATTCATAACTCATGGGTAAATTTTTGACAACCATGTTCTTTTGCTCCATTTTATTGATATCTTGATTTGTTATTTATAGTATAATGGAAGGAGAAAAATTACTGGAGCAATTTTCTCCTGAAGTTATTGTCCAGGATCCAAGTTCTGACAAGGCAGTTTCACTGCTGCCCCATATTGTCCTTTTCCATGGTACTACAGATAGTTCCATACCATCAGATGAAAGGTTTGCATTCCTTCTGAGAATGATGTTAATAAGCTGCCAATTGACTGAACACAAGATGCCTTGTCTTGTTGCAGTAAATGAATCTGTTGTTATCTAATTCCATGATTTATGAACCGCATGTGTCAATTTTTTCTACTACAGTTGAAAAATGTTTGCATGTTTTAACAAAATGGCATCATCTCTCACGTTCAATGGAGCTACTTATTGTATAAGATGCTAATAGCTTGGGCAATACCCAATATGTCTATCATCCTAGCAGTCCAACGTATGGGCTTTTTGTCGATCTTCATTTACTAGCCATGACATATGAATTTATTATGCTAGAATAATGATAGGGTTCAGCTGTATTAAGAAGGTAAGTAGCAGTGAAAAGGAAACTCTGTATTAATTTGAAGTTAACGGAATTACAAGAAATGGAAAAGATGAACATAAGCAGCGCCGTTCGAGAGGGCTGTGACTCTCCACACTGTGATTTCCTCACTTTATTATCTCATGCCTAACACTTTTATTCAGCCTCTATTTATAGTCTTTGTAACAGAATTTACTCACCTGTCCCTGCTATGCTAACAGAATTGGTTACTGCCCTCACTCTCCACTCTTCTTGTTTCTTCTAGAATAAGTATATTTAACCGGTGGCCTATCAATTACCCCCCCAATTCAGCCACCTTGTCCTCAAGGTGGAAGGAGGGAAATTGTTGGTTGATGAGATAGCCTGGTTCCCACGTAGCCTCCAGCGGAGATAAGCCCTTCCATTG
>NW_019264306.1:7860-12588 GCF_002742605.1 Olea europaea var. sylvestris | reverse complement strand
GTGTGCAAAAGGTACGCTCAATTCTTCGTACGCCGACTATCCGAGGGTTCCAAATATAGAAGTGCTCGTTCGATCGAAAAATGTCCGAAATCCCTTAGACGTCACGACGAAGTTGTGAGTTCAATCCAAAAGGGTCGCTACATTTCCAAAAATTACTTATGGGGCCAAAATGGACATCGTGGGCAAAAGGTACGCTCAATTCTTCGTACGCCGACTATCCAAGCCTTCCAAACATAAAATTGCTCATTCTTTTGAAAAATGGCCGAAATCCCTCATCGGTCACGACGAAGTTGTGAGTTCAATCCGAAAGGGTCGCTACATTTCCAAAAAGTACTTATGGGGCCAAAATGGACATCGTGGGCAAAAGGTACGCTCAATTCTTCGTACGCCGACGATCCAAGCCTTCCAAACATAAAACTGCTCATTCTTTCCAAAAATGGCCGAAATCCCTCAGACGTCACGACGAAGTTGTGAGTTCAATCCGAAAGGGTCGCTACATTTCCAAAAAGTACTTATGGGGCCAAAATGGACATCGTGGGCAAAAGGTACGCTCAATTCTTCGTACGCCGACGATCCAAGCCTTCCAAACATAAAACTGCTCATTCTTTCCAAAAATGGCCGAAATCCCTCAGACGTCACGACGAAGTTGTGAGTTCAATCCGAAAGGGTCGCTACATTTCCAAAAAGTACTAATGGGGCCAAAACGGACATCGTGTGCAAAAGGTACGCTCAATTCTTCGTACGCCGGCTATCCAAGCCATCCAAACATAAAATTGCTCATTCTTTTGAAAAATGGCCGAAATCTGTCATACGTCATGACGAAGTCGTGAGTTCAATCCAAAAGGGTCGTAAGATTTCCAAAAAGTACTTATGGGACGCTCATTTCTTCGTACGCCGACTATCCAAGCCTTCCAAATATAGAAGTGCTCGTTCTTTCGAAAAATCGCCGAAATCCCTCATACGTCACGATGAAGTGGTGAGTTCAATCCAAAACGGTCGCTACATTTCCAAAAAGTACTTGTGGGCCCAAAACGGACACCGTGTGCAAAAGGTACGCTCAATTCTTCGTACGGCGACTATCCGAGCGTTCCAAATATAGAAGTACTCGTTCTTTCGAAAAATGGCCAAAATCCATCATACTAGAAGTGCTCGTTCTTTCGAAAAATCGCCGAAATCCCTCATACGTCACGATGAAGTGGTGAGTTCAATCCAAAACGGTCGCTACATTTCCAAAAAGTACTTGTGGGCCCAAAACGGACACCGTGTGCAAAAGGTACGCTCAATTCTTCGTACGGCGACTATCCGAGCGTTCCAAATATAGAAGTACTCGTTCTTTCGAAAAATGGCCAAAATCCATCATACTAGAAGTGCTCGTTCTTTCGAAAAATCGCCGAAATCCCTCATACGTCACGATGAAGTGGTGAGTTCAATCCAAAACGGTCGCTACATTTCCAAAAAGTACTTGTGGGCCCAAAACGGACACCGTGTGCAAAAGGTACGCTCAATTCTTCGTACGGCGACTATCCGAGCGTTCCAAATATAGAAGTACTCGTTCTTTCGAAAAATGGCCAAAATCCATCATACTAGAAGTGCTCGTTCTTTCGAAAAATCGCCGAAATCCCTCATACGTCACGATGAAGTGGTGAGTTCAATCCAAAACGGTCGCTACATTTCCAAAAAGTACTTGTGGGCCCAAAACGGACACCGTGTGCAAAAGGTACGCTCAATTCTTCGTACGGCGACTATCCGAGCGTTCCAAATATAGAAGTACTCGTTCTTTCGAAAAATGGCCAAAATCCATCATACTAGAAGTGCTCGTTCTTTCGAAAAATCGCCGAAATCCCTCATACGTCACGATGAAGTGGTGAGTTCAATCCAAAACGGTCGCTACATTTCCAAAAAGTACTTGTGGGCCCAAAACGGACACCGTGTGCAAAAGGTACGCTCAATTCTTCGTACGGCGACTATCCGAGCGTTCCAAATATAGAAGTACTCGTTCTTTCGAAAAATGGCCAAAATCCATCATACTAGAAGTGCTCGTTCTTTCGAAAAATCGCCGAAATCCCTCATACGTCACGATGAAGTGGTGAGTTCAATCCAAAACGGTCGCTACATTTCCAAAAAGTACTTGTGGGCCCAAAACGGACACCGTGTGCAAAAGGTACGCTCAATTCTTCGTACGGCGACTATCCGAGCGTTCCAAATATAGAAGTACTCGTTCTTTCGAAAAATGGCCAAAATCCATCATACTAGAAGTGCTCGTTCTTTCGAAAAATCGCCGAAATCCCTCATACGTCACGATGAAGTGGTGAGTTCAATCCAAAACGGTCGCTACATTTCCAAAAAGTACTTGTGGGCCCAAAACGGACACCGTGTGCAAAAGGTACGCTCAATTCTTCGTACGGCGACTATCCGAGCGTTCCAAATATAGAAGTACTCGTTCTTTCGAAAAATGGCCAAAATCCATCATACTAGAAGTGCTCGTTCTTTCGAAAAATCGCCGAAATCCCTCATACGTCACGATGAAGTGGTGAGTTCAATCCAAAACGGTCGCTACATTTCCAAAAAGTATTTATGGGCCCAAAACGGACACAGTGTGCAAAAGTTACGTTCAATTCTTCGTACGCCGACGATCCAAGCCTTCCAAACATAAAACTGCTCATTCTTTTGAAAAATGGCCGAAATCCCTCAGACGTTACGACGAAGTTGTGAGTTCAATCTAAAAGGGGCGCTACATTTTCAAAAAGTACTTATGGGCCCTAAACGGACACCGTACGCAAAAGTTACGCTCAATTCTTCGTACGCCGACTATTCGAGTGTTCCAAATATAGAAGTACTCGTTCGATCAAAAAATGACCGAAATCCTTCAGACGTCACGACGATGTTGTGAGTTCAATCCAAAAGGGTCGCTACATTTCCAAAAAGTACTTATGGGGCCAAAACAGACATCGTGTGCAAAAGGTACGCTCAATTCTTCGTACGCCGGCTATCCAAGCCTTCCAAACATAAAATTGCTCATTCTTTTGAAAAATGGCCGAAATCCGTCATACGTCATGACGAAGTCGTGAGTTCAATCCAAAAGGGTCGTAAGATTTCCAAAAAGTACTTATGGGCCCAAAACAGACACCGTGTGCAAAAGTTATGCTCAATTCTTCGTACGCCGACGATCCAAGCCTTCCAAACATAAAACCGCTCATTCTTTCCAAAAATGGCCGAAATCCATCAGACGTCATGACGAAGTTGTGAGTTCAATCCAAAAGGGTCGCTACATTTCCAAAAAGTACTTATGGGCCCAAAACGGACACCGTGTGCAAAAGTTACGCTCAATTCTTCGTACGCCGACTATCCGAGGGTTCCAAATGTAGAAGTGCTCGTTCTATTGAAAAATGGCCAAAATCCCTCAGACGTCACGACGAAGTTGTGAGTTCAATCCAAAAGGGTCGCTACGTTTCCAAAAAGTACTTATGGGGCCAAAACGGACATCGTGTGAAAAAGTTACGCTCAATTCTTCGTACGCCGACTATCCAAGCCTTCCAAACATAAAATTGCTCATTCTTTCGAAAAATGGCCGAAATTCGTCATACGTCAGGACGAAGTCGTGAGTTCAATCCAAAAGGGTCGCTAGATTTCAAAAAAGTACTTATGGGCCCAAAACGGACACCGTGTGCAAAAGTTACGCTCAATTCTTCGTACGCCGACGATCCAAGCCTTCCAAACATAAAACTGCTCATTCTTTCCAAAAATGGCCAAAATCCCTCATACGTCACGACGAAGTTGTGAGTTCAATCCAGAGGGGTCGCTACATTTCCAAAAAGTACTTATGGGGCCAAAACGGACATCGTGTGCAAATGGTACGCTCAATACATCGTACGGCGACTATCCAAGCCTTCCAAACATAAAATTGCTCATTCTTTCAAAAAATGGCTGAAATCCGTAATACGTGACGACGGAGTCGTGAGTTCAATCCAAAAGGGTCTCTAGAATTCCAAAAAGTACTTATGGGCCTGAAACGGACACCTCTTGCAAAAGTTACGCTCAATTCTTCGTACGCTGGCTATCCGAGCGTTCCAAATATAGAAGTGCTCGTTCTTTCGAAAAATGGCCGAAATCCCTCAGACGTCACGACCAAGTCGTGAGTTCATTCCAAAAGGGTCGCTACATTTCCAAAAAGTACTTATGGTGGAAACGGACACCTCTTGTAAAAGTTACGCTCAATTCTTCGTACGGTGACTATCCGAGCATTCCAAATATAGAAGTGCTCGTTCTTTCGAAAAATGGCCGAAATCCCTCAGACGTCACGACCAAGTCGTGAGTTCATTCCAAAAGGGTCGCTACATTTCCAAAAAGTACTTATGGTGGAAACGGACACCTCTTGTAAAAGTTACGCTCAATTCTTCGTACGGTGACTATCCGAGCATTCCAAATATAGAAGTGCTCGTTCTTTCGAAAAATGATCGAAATTCCTTAGACGTCACGATGAAGTAGTGAGTTCAATCCAAAAGGGTCGCTACATTTCCAAAAAGTACTGATGGGCCCGAAATGGACACCCCTTGCAAAAGTTACGATCAATTCTTCGTACGCCGACTATCCGAGCCTTCCAAATATAGAAGTGCTCGTTCTTTCGAAAAATGGCCGAAATCTCTCAGACGTCACGACGAAGTTGTGAGTTCAATCCAAAAGGGTCGCTACATTTCCAAAAAGTACTTATGGGCCCAAAACGGACACCGT
>NW_019264306.1:6841-7643 GCF_002742605.1 Olea europaea var. sylvestris | reverse complement strand
ATTCTTCGTACGCCGACGATCCAAGCCTTCCAAACATAAACCTGCTCATTCTTTCCAAAAATGGCCGAATTCCTCAGACGTCACGACGAAGTTGTGAGTTCAATCCAAAAGGGTCGCTACATTTCCAAAAAGTACTTGTGGGCCCAAAACGGACACCGTGTGCAAAAGTTACGCTCAATTCTTCGTACGCTGACTATCCGAGGGTTCCAAATATAGAAGAGTTCGTTCGATCGAAAAATGGCCGAAATCCCTCAGACATCATGATGAAGCAGTGAGTTCAATCCAAAAGGGTCCCTACATTTCCAAAAAGTACTTATGGGCCCGAAACGGACACCTCTTGCAAAAGTTACGCTCAATTCTTCGTACGCTGGCTATCCGAGCGTTCCAAATATAGAAGTGCACGTTCTTTCGAAAAATGATCGAAATTCCTCAGACGTCACGACGAAGTAGTGAGTTCAATCCAAAAGGGTCCCTACATTTCCAAAAAGTACTTATGGTGGAAACGGACACCTCTTGTAAAAGTTACGCTCAATTCTTCGTACGGTGACTATCCGAGCATTCCAAATATAGAAGTGTTCGTTCTTTCGAAAAATGATCGAAATTCCTCAGACGTCACGACGAAGTAGTGAGTTCAATCCAAAAGGGTCGCTACATTTCCAAAAAGTACTGATGGGCCCGAAATGGACACCCCTTGCAAAAGTTACGATCAATTCTTCGTACGCCGACTATCCGAGCCTTCCAAATATAGAAGTGCTTGTTCTATCGAAAAATGGCCGAAATCTCTCAGACGTCACGACGAAGT
>NW_019264306.1:0-6654 GCF_002742605.1 Olea europaea var. sylvestris | reverse complement strand
ACGAAGTTGTGAGTTCAATCCAAAAGGGTCGCTACATTTCCAAAAAGTACTTATGGGCCCAAAACGGACACCGTGTGCAAAAGTTACGCTCAATTCTTCGTACGCCGACGATCCAAGCCTTCCAAACATAAACCTGCTCATTCTTTCCAAAAATGGCCGAATTCCTCAGACGTCACGACGAAGTTGTGAGTTCAATCCAAAAGGGTCGCTACATTTCCAAAAAGTACTTGTGGGCCCAAAACGGACACCGTGTGCAAAAGTTACGCTCAATTCTTCGTACGCTGACTATCCGAGGGTTCCAAATATAGAAGAGCTCGTTCGATCGAAAAATGGCCAAAATCCCTCAGACGTCACGATGAAGTTGTGAGTTCAATCCAAAAGGGTCGCTACATTTCAAAAAAGTACTTATGGGCCCAAAACGGACACCGTGTGCAAAAGTTACGCTCAATTCTTCGTACGCCGACTATCCAAGCCTTCCAAACATAAAATTGCTCATTCTTTCGAAAAATGGCCGAAATTCGTCAGACGTCACGATGAAGTTTTGAGTTCAATCCAAAAGGGTCGCAAGATTTCCAAAAAGTACTTATGGGCCCAAAACAGACACCGTGTGCAAAAGTTACGCTCAATTATTCGTACACCGACGATCCGAGCCTTCCAAACATAAAACTGCTCATTCTTTCCAAAAATGGCCGAAATTCCTCAGACGTCACGACGAAGTTGTGAGTTCAATCCAAAAGCGTCGCTACATTTTCAAAAAGTACTTGTGGGCCCAAAACGGACACCGTGTGCAAAAGTTACGCTCAATTCTTCGTACGCCGACTATCCGAGGGTTCCAAATATAGAAGTGCTCGTTCGATCGAAAAATGGCCGAAATCCCTCAGACTTCACAATGAAGTTGTGAGTTCAATCCAAAAGGGTCGCTACATTTCCAAAAAGTAATTATGGGCCCAAAACGGACACCGTGTGCAAAAGTTACGCTCAATTCTTCGTACGCCGACTATCCAAGCCTTCCAAACATAAAATTGCTCATTCTTTTGAAAAATGGCCGAAATCCGTCATACGTCACGACAAAGTCGTGAGTTCAATCCAAAAGGATCGCTAGATTTTGAAAAAGTACTTATGGGCCGAAAACGGACACCGTGTGCAAAAGTTACGATCAATTCTTCGTACGCCGACGATCCAAGCCTTCCATACATAAAACTGCTCATTCTTTCCAAAAATGGCCGAAATCCCTCAGACGTCACGACGAAGTTTTGAGTTCAATCCAAAAGGGTCGCAAGATTTCCAAAAAGTACTTATGGGCCCAAAACAGACACCGTGTGCAAAAGTTACGCTCAATTCTTCGTACGCCGACGATCCAAGCCTTCCAAACATAAAACTGCTCATTCTTTCCAAAAATGGCCAAAATCCCTCATACGTCATGAAGAAGTGGTGAGTTCAATCCAAAAGGGTCGCTACATTTCCAAAAAGTACTTTTGGGCCCGAAACGGACACCTCTTGCAAAAGTTATGCTCAATTCTTCGTACGCCGACTATCCGAGCGTTCCAAATATAGTAGTGCTCGTTCTATCGAAAAATGGCTGAAATCCCTCAGACGTCACGACGAAGTAGTGAGTTCAATCCAAAAGGGTCGCTACATTTCCAAAAAGTACTTATGGGCCCAAAACGGACACCGTGTGCAAAAGTTACGCTCAATTCTTCGTACGCCGACTATCCAAGCCTTCCAAACATAAAAGTGCACATTCTTTCCAAAAATGGTCGGAATCCCTTAGACGTCACGACGAAGTAGTGAGTTCAATCCAAAACGGTCGCTTCATTTCCAAAAAGTACTTATGGGCCCAAAACGGACACCGTTTTCAAAAGTTACGCTCAATTCTTCGTACGCCGACGATCCAAGCCTTCCATACATAAAACTGCTCATTCTTTCCAAAAATGGCCGAAATCCCTCAGACGTCACGACAAAGTTTTGAGTTCAATCCAAAAGGGTCGCAAGATTTCCAAAAAGTGCTAATGGGCCCAAAACAGACACCGTGTGCAAAAGTTACGCTCAATTCTTCGTACGCCGACGATCCGAGCCTTCCAAACATAAAACTGCTCATTCTTTCCAAAAATGGCCAAAATCCCTCATACGTCATGACGAAGTGGTGAGTTCAATCCAAAAGGGTCGCTACATTTCCAAAAAGTACTTTTGGGCCCGAAACGGACACCTCGTGCAAAAGTTATGCTCAATTCTTCGTACGCCGACTATCCGAGCGTTCCAAATATAGAAGTGCTCGTTCTATCGAAAAATGGCCGAAATCCCTCAGACGTCACGACGAAGTTGTGAGTTCAATCCAAAAGGGTCGCTACATTTCCAAAAAGTACTTATGGGCCCAAAACGGACACCGTGTGCAAAAGGTACGCTCAATTCTTCGTACGCCGGCTATCCAAGCCTTCCAAACACAAAATTGCTCATTCTTTTGAAAAGTGGCCGAAATCCTTCATACGTCATGACGAAGTCGTGAGTTCAATCCAAAAGGGTCGTAAGATTTCCAAAAAGTACTTATGGGCCCAAAACAGACACCGTGTGCAAAAGTTACGCTCAATTCTTCGTACGTCGACGATCCAAGCCTTCCAAACATAAAACCGCTCATTCTTTCCAAAAATGGCCAAAATCCCTCAGACGTCATGACGAAGTGGTGAGTTCAATCCAAAAGGGTCGCTACATTTCCAAAAAGTACTTATGGGGCCAAAACGGACATCGTGTGCAAAAGGTACGCTCAATTCTTCGTATGCCGACTATCCGAGGGTTCCAAATGTAGAAGTGCTCGTTCTACCGAAAAATGGCCAAAATCCCTCAGGCGTCACGATGAAGTTGTGAGTTCAATCCCAAGGGTCGCTACGTTTCCAAAAAGTACTTATAGGGCCAAAACGGACATCGTGTGCAAAAGGTACGCTCAATTCTTCGTACGCCGACTATCCGAGCGTTCCAAATATAGAAGTGCTCGTTCTTTCGAAAAATGGTCGAAATCCCTCAGACGTCACGACGAAGTAGTGAGTTCAATCCAAAACGGTCGCTACATTTCCAAAAAGTACTTATGGGCCCAAAACGGACACCGTGTGCAAAAGTTACGCTCAATTCTTCGTATGCCGACTATCCGAGGGTTCCAAATGTAGAAGTGCTCGTTCTACCGAAAAATGGCCAAAATCCCTCAGACGTCACGATGAAGTTGTGAGTTCAATCCCAAGGGTCGCTACGTTTCCAAAAAGTACTTATAGGGCCAAAACGGACATCGTGTGCAAAAGGTACGCTCAATTCTTTGTACGCCGACTATCCAAGCCTTCCAAACATAAAATTGCTCATTCTTTCGAAAAATGGCCGAAATCCCTCATACGTCACGACGAAGTCGTGAGTTCAATCCAAAAGGGTCGCTAGATTTCGAAAAAGTACTTATAGGGCCAAAACGGACATCGTGTGCAAAAGTTAGGCTCAATTCTTCGTACGCCGACGATCCAAGCCTTCCAAACATAAAACTGCTCATTCTTTCCAAAAATGGCCAAAATCCCTCATACGTCACGACGAAGTTGTGAGTTCAATCCCGAAGGGTCGCTACATTTTCAAAAAGTACTTATGGGGCCAAAACGGACATCGTGTGCAAAAGGTACGCTCAATACATCGTACGCCGACTATCCAAGCCTTCCAAACATAAAATTGCTCATTCTTTCAAAAAATGGCTAAAATCCGTAATACGTCACGACGAAGTCGTGAGTTCAATCCAAAAGGGTCGCTAGATTTCCAAAAAGTACTTATGGGCCCGAAACGGACACCTCTTGCAAAAGTTACGCTCATTTCTTCGTACGCTGACTATCCGAGCGTTCCAAATATAGAAGTGCTCTTCTATCGAAAAATGGCCGAAATCCCTCAGACGTCATGACGAAGTAGTGAGTTCAATCCAAAAGGGTCGCTACATTTCCAAAAAGTACTTATGGGCCCAAAACGGACACCGTGTGCAAAAGTTACGCTCATTTCTTCGTACGCTGACTATCCGAGCGTTCCAAATATAGAAGTGCTCTTCTATCGAAAAATGGCCGAAATCCCTCAGACGTCATGACGAAGTAGTGAGGTCAATCCAAAAGGGTCGCTACATTTCCAAAAAGTACTTATGGTCCCGAAACGGACACCTCTTGCAAAAGTTACGCTCAATTCTTCGTACGCCGACTACCCGAGCGTTCCAAATATAGAAGTTCTCGTTCTATGGAAAAATGGCCGAAATCCCTTAGACGTCACGACGAAGTGGTGAGTTCAATCCAAAAGGGTCGCTACATTTCCAAAAAGTACTTGTGGGCCCAAAACGGACACCGTGTGCAAAAGTTACGCTCAATTCTTCGTACGCCGACGATCCAAGCCTTCCAAACATAAAAGTGCTCATTCTTTCCAAAAATGGCCAAAATCCCTCAGACGTCACGACGAAGTAGTGAGTTCAATCCAAAAGGGTCGCTACATTTCCAAAAAGTACTTATGGGCCCAAAACGGACACCGTTTGCAAAAGTTACTCTCAATTCTTCGTACGCCGACTATCCGAGGGCTCCAAATATAGAAGTGCTCCTTCTATCGAAAAATGGCCAAAATCCCTCAGACGTCACGACGAAGTTGTGAGTTCAATCCAAAAGGGTCGCTACATTTCCAAAAAGTACTTACGGGGCCAAAACGGACATCGTGTGCAAAAGGTAAGCTCAAATCTTCGTACGCCGACTATCCAAGCCTTCCAAACATAAAATTGCTCATTCTTTCGAAAAATGGCCAAAATCCGTCATACATCACGACGATGTCGTGAGTTCAATCCAAAAGGGTCGCTAGATTTCCAAAAAGTACTTATGGGGCCAAAACGGACACCGTGTGCAAAAGTTACGCTCAATTCTTCGTTCGCCGACTATCCGAGGGCTCCAAATATAGAAGTGCTCCTTCTATCGAAAAATGGCCAAAATCCCTCAGACGTCACGACGAAGTTGTGCGTTCAATCCAAAAGGGTCGCTACATTTCCAAAAAGTACTTATGGGCCCAAAACGGACACCGTGTGCAAAAGTTACGCCCAATTCTTCGTGCGGCGACTATCCGAGCGCTCCAAATACAGAAGTGCTCGTTCTTTCGAAAAATGGCCGAAATCCCTCATACATCATGATGAAGCAGTGAGTTCAATCCAAAAGGGTCGCTACATTTCCAAAAAGTACTTATGGGCCCGAAACGGACACCTCTTGCAAAAGTTACGCTCAATTCTTCGTACGCTGACTATCCGAGCATTCCAAATATAGAAGTGCTCGTTCTTCGAAAAATGGCCTAAATTCCTCAGACGTCACGACGAAGTAGTGAGTTCAATCCGAAAGGGTCGCTACATTTCCAAAAAGTACCGATGGGCCCGAAACGGATACCCCTTGCAAAAGTTACGCTCAATTCTTCGTACGCCGACTATCCGAGCCTTCCAAATATAGAAGTGCTCGTTCTATCGAAAAATGGCCGAAATCCATTAGACGTCACGACGAAGTTGTGAGTTCAATCCAAAAGGGTCGCTACATTTCCAAAAAGTACTTACGGGCCCAAAACAGACACCGTGTGGAAAAGTTACTCTCAATTCTTCGTACGCCGACAATCCGAGGGTTCCAAATATAGAAGTGCTCCTTCTATCGAAAAATGGCCAAAATCCCTCAGACGTCACGACGAAGTGGTGAGTTCAATCCAAAAGGGTCGCTACATTTCCAAAAAGTACTTATGGGCCTAAAACGGACACCGTGTGCAAAAGTTACGCCCAATTCTTCGTACGGCGACTATCCGAGCGTTCCAAATATAGAAGTGCTCGTTCTTTCGAAAAATGGCTGAAATCCCTCAGACGTCACGACGAAGTAGTGAGTTCAATCCAAAAGGGTCGCTACATTTCCAAAAAGTACAGATGGGCCCGAAACGGATACCCCTTGCAAAAGTTACGCTCAATTCTTCGTACGCCGACGGTCCAAGCCTTCCAAACATAAAACTGCTCATTCTTTCCAAAAATGGCCAAAATCCCTAAGACGTCACGATGAAGTTGCGAGTTCAATCCAAAAGGGTCGCTACATTTCCAAAAAGTACTTACGGGGCCAAAACGGACATCGTGTGCAAAAGGTATGCTCAATTCTTCGTACGCCGACTATCCAAGCCTTCCAAACATAAAATTGCTCATTCTTTCGAAAAATGGCCGAAATCCGTCATACGTCACGACGAAGTCGTGAGTTCAATCCAAAAGGGTCGCTACATTTCCAAAAAGTACTTATGGGCCCAAAACGGACACCGTGTGCAAAAGTTACGCTCAATTCTTCGTACGCCGACGATCCAAGCCTTCCAAACATAAAACTGCTCATTCTTTCCAAAAAGGGCCAAAATCCCTAAGACGTCACGATGAAGTTGCGAGTTCAATCCAAAAGGGTCGCTACATTTCCAAAAAGTACTTATGGGCCCAAAACGGACACCGTGTGCAAAAGTTACGCCCAATTCTTCGTACGGCGACTATCCGAGCGCTCCAAATATAGAAGTGCTCGTTCTTTCGAAAAATGGCCGAAATCCCTCAGACATCATGATGAAGCAGTGAGTTCAATCCAAAAGGGTCGCTACATTTCCAAAAAGTACTTATGGGCCCGAAACGGACACCTC
>NW_019264305.1:11635-12589 GCF_002742605.1 Olea europaea var. sylvestris | reverse complement strand
CGAACGTTAGAGATTAACCACTGACACTCAGATAGTTATCCATGTGGAATCTCTCGGAGGGTCTCCAATGTTTTGTTCTATAAGAAAAAAACATCCACGTATTCATTTAAGTGTCACCACACTTTAGTTTGTGAGATCGGCTACTTACTTCACAAGTAAGAAATGCCACACGTGATAGTCTATCCGTAATAAGATATTCGTATCTCGTTTATTACTTACGACCATGGATGATTTAAGATTAAATCATATGTAATTTGTATCTCACAATCACAACTCCTTGTGATTAACAAATTACGAAGATTTGAATCTACGGACTCTATTATTTAATTTAATTGTCTATTAATTAAATAATAGATCTGTCATTAAATTGCATTAATTATATATCAAAAGATTTATATCCAAGGTTGATTGGACCTATGGCATAACACTTACACTTGCAACTTCACTACTGAAGTGGCATCGCCCTTGGCCATTGCCTTATTGAAGTTGAGTTATAATACGAAAGATGAGTAATTCTGCTCAAAATTAGGTAGCCCAAGGTTACTTTTACATTTGAAGACGTGAACATTTCCAATGTTAAATTTAAAATTTATTTTTTTTAAAAAAATGGGGCATAAGCAACCTTTAAATAAGTCCGAGAATTGATGCAAAAAGAGTAAAGAGACAAGGCTTAAGAGATAGAATCAGAATTTAAGCTGAAAATTGAAAAATAGACGAATCAACCGACTCCTTTGTTGTCGATTTTTCGGATTTTCACAAGGTAATTGAGACCAATCCTATCCAAACTCTCAGTTTACTAGTTGGACCAATTAGTTCGATCTGATTCTTATAACGGTAGTCTTACAGGATAATCCTAAATATGATAGTTACTGTTTTGATAATTCAAATCAAATTCATCACTCTAGAATTTGATTATGAAGTTTTCCCACAAATTAGTATCTAAATAATGTTTGA
>NW_019264305.1:0-4238 GCF_002742605.1 Olea europaea var. sylvestris | reverse complement strand
GAACATAGTTGAGCCTCTAGGTGAGAATACTGCTGATGTCTATATTGTGACTGAGTCCACATCTAATTTGAATTATGCAAATTATGCAGCTAATTCAAGTCAAAATGTTGAATGGATCTTAGATTCAAGTTGTACATTTCATATGACCTATAGAAAGCATTGATTGCTTGACTTTAAGGACTTAGATGGAGGTGAGGTAATTATGGGTAACAATGCAGCTTGTAAAGTGTTGGGGATATGTAGTGTGACTTTAAAATTTGTTAATGGATACACCTTTATTTTAGAAAGGGTGAGGTATGTACCAGCTTTAAATTGAAATCTGATTTCAATTGGAAACTTAGATGACATAGGTCTCTAAGGAAAATTTAGAGATGGTTTCTTGAAAATAGTTAAGGGTTCCTTAGTTATTTTCAAGGGTATTAAAAGAAATGAGATTTATGTCACTAAGGCAAATGTGTTGAGTCATACTGCTGAATCCTCTAAGGCTGAAAGTGATACTACGTTGAAATGGCATAATCAGTTAGCCTATGTGAGTGATAAAGGTTTGCACATCTTAAGTAAGAAGGGAGCCTTTGGTAGTGATGTAATTTCTAGAATTCCCTTTTGTGAATATTGCACCTTAGGCAAACAATATAGACTTCACTTTATTACAGGTAAGCATAAGACCATATCTATCTTTGAGTATATACTTTGTGATTTGTGGGCTCCATCATCCACCACTTGTGAAGGTGGAAATAGGTATTTTTTTTTATCCATAATTGATGATTTTTCAAGAAAAGTATGGGTATTTCTTTTGAAACAAAAATCAGACACTTTTGAAAATTTTAAAATTTGGGAAACTTTGATTGAAAATCAAATGGGTAAAAAGATTAAAATTCTAAGAACAGATAATGAATTAGAGTTTTGTAATGCTGATTTTGAAAAATTGTGGAAGGATGATGTCATTTTAAGACATAAAACAGTACCATATACTCCACAACAGAATGGTATAGCTAAGAGGATGAATAGGATAATCCTTGATAAGGTTAGGTGTATGATGTTCAGTTCAGGTGTCCCTAAAGTGTTGTGGGAGAGGCTATTATGACAGCAGTTTATGTCATAAATAGGACCCCAACTAGTGCATTAGATGATAGAACACTTGAGGAAGTGTGAACAGGAAGGTTGGCGGACTATACACACTTAAAAACCTTTGGTTGTGCAGCATATTCACACCAAAGTGTAGGAAAACTTGAGCCCAAGTCCTAGAAATGTGTTTTCATGGGATATCCTGAAGGAGTGAAGGGGTATAGGCTTTGGGTGAGAGAAATTAAGATTTTAAGATGATAACCAATAGGAATGTGACCTTCAATGAAAATGAGATGCCTTGCTTAGGTAAAGAGGCTCTAGAGAGGTGCCTAAGGGTCAAGAAGATGAAAATATTAGGCTACAGGTGGAACTTGAACCTTCACCTGATCGTGTTGTTGAAAATCAAGATGAAAATGAAATTGTGGAAGAATTAGGGGATGAAACTGTTCAAGTGCCTACTAGTAGATTAGTAAACCCCTTAAGTGATTATAAGAGAGCCTATTAGGATGCAAGACTATATGTCTCTTGCTATGTTGTCTTATTAGGAATTAACGTTTAAGGAGCCTAAAACCTATTAAGAGGCCATTATTTTCAGTTTTCTAAGGAATGATAGCTTGCTATGGAGGAAAAAATGAGGTCTTTAGTGAAAAATAAGACTTGGAGCTTAGTGCCTCAACCTTAAAATAAATCTCTAGTTGATTGTAAGTAAGTTTATGCGGTAAAAGAAGGCAATCTCCCTAATCAGCCCCTTAGATTTAAGGCCAAATTAGTGGCTAAGGTGTTTACCCAAAAACCTGGCATAGATTACAATGAAATTTTTTCTCCCGTTGTAAAATATACTACTATTAGAGTCTTGCTTGCATTAGTTGAAAAATATAATTATGAATTAGAACAAATGGATGTAAAAATTGCGTTCTTGCATGGTGATCTTGATGAAACCATACATATGAGACTGCCTCAAGGTTTTATTGATAACAAAAAATCTAATCATGTATGCCTGTTAAAATGATCACTTTATGGCCTAAAACAATCTCCTAGGCAATGGTACGAACGTTTTGATAACTTTGTGTCTTCAGTTGGCTTTGTGAGAAATTCTTTTGACCATTGTTTGTACTTTAAAAGGAACAACAACAACTATGTGAGTGTTTATTTGCTTTTATATGTGGATGATATGTTACTAATTGGCCAGAAAATAAGTGATATAAATGAGATTAAAAGGGTGCTAAGTTCTGAATTTGAAATGAAAGATCTAGGGCATGATAAAAGGATTTTAAGGATGGATATAAAAAAGAATAGGTCACATCAGATATTAGTTTTGTCACAAACTGATTATATGAAAAAGGTGTTATCCAAGTTTACTATGCATGATTCTAAATTCGTGACATTACCCCTTGCATGTCATTTTAAGTTGAGTAAAAATCAATGTCCACATGATGAATCTGACATTAAATAAATGGAAAAAGTGCCATAGTCAAATGCTGTTGGATTTGTAATGTACACCATGGTTTGCACACGACCCGATGTTGCACATTCTATAAATACCTTAAGTAGATTTATGTCCAACCCTAGTCCTGAACATTGGAAAGCAATGAAATGGTTATAAAGGTACTTAAAAGGCTCAACAAACTCAGGCTTATGTTTTAGACCTAATAATGAGGGAATTAGATTAAAATGATATGTAGATTCTGATTACGTCGGTGATAGAGATAACAAGAAGTCGACAACAGCCTATATGTTTACTTTTTGTGACACTTGTATTAGTTAGAAGTCTCAATTACAATCAATTGTAGCCTCATCTACTACCGAGGCTGAATACGTAGTTGCAACCGAGGCCATTAAAGAGGCCTTATGGCTGAAAGGTCTCCTAAATAAGGTAAATGAATTTGTTGATCCTGTTGTCCTATACTCGGATAGTCAAAGTGCCATACGTTTATATAAAAATCCAGTTTTTCATGAAAGAACTAAACACATAGATGTAAGATTGCATTTCATAAGAGATATTGTACAAAAAGAATCTATTTTGCTTAAGAAAATCCCTACTCAGTTTAATCTCGCTGATATGGGTACTAAGATACTTCCTCTAAATAAATTTAAGTCATGTTTGCAACTTTTAAGAATTGATACTGGGTGAATTTTTGTGCTGATGCAGGTGTAATTTACTTGGTGCTGATCATCTTGGGGAAGTTATACCAATAACTTGAGAAGTCTATTGTTATAATTCTTTTTTTCTTTGTGTGTCTTTTGGTCATTGGCGTTAAGGGGGAGATTTGTTGGGCTGTGATGCCATAATTAGTTGGTGGTCTAACCCACTTTGAGCTATGATGATAAATGGTTTCAGATACTATAGGACCTTGCCCAATAACGCATTGAGTTGGACTCCTCATAACCTGGCCCAAAACTCTAGTAATACACGTGTGTCGCTCTGGTCCATTAGATTTCCTAACCTTATGGTCTATTATGATGACCTTGCCTATATATATTCTTGGTCTGAGACTTGTGCCCTAGTTTTCTCTTATTCTCTCGCCTCCTTGTGTGCTTCTTGGAAAAGCTTCTAGGTTTCTCTCCTTTCGAGTGACTGTGTGTCTCCCCTTTCATCTTCTTCTTGAAAAATGTTCTTTGGCCACTAAACTTCTGGTTTTCTAGTAGATTAGTGAGTGAGGAATCTTGGTGATCCTTCGTTTTCGAACTGGAAAGGGTTTTTCTGTCGGGTTGGGAGTTTTTGGAACTGTTGAAGTGACTCTCTCTATATTCCTTAGTTTAGGGCCAGTTTTTGTGAGATTCAACCTTTGTACAGATGGGTACAAGGAGTAATCTGAGCCTAATCGATGAGAATTTGATGCTTTTGTGTGAAATCTTGGTTCTGCGATTTTTGAGTTGAACTTGGGTCATTATTGTAACAATACCAATTCCATCAATTCAGAAAGAATTTGCACCAAGGAATATAAGTTATGTAATGACACATAAATTTTAAGCATTAAATGTATCTGACTGAGGCAATATACAAAGCAATTACAAGAACATTCAATTCATTATAGTGCAAAAATATCATTTTTAAAACAAGGGGAAAAAAATACCAAATATTAAAACTCACTGAAAATGAAATGTAAAGTGCTAATGAGTGGTTTATTGCATATCACAATATAAACTGACGAAATGACAGAATCAAAGCCTTT
>NW_019264304.1:10921-12590 GCF_002742605.1 Olea europaea var. sylvestris | reverse complement strand
AAGCAAAGAAAATAGGGAAGTATTATCATTAATTGTGAGTTACGATGTATGAATTCTATATTATAGTTATTAATGATTGTAAACTTCATCTTTAAAATGTACCTAATCGCTATCGCTATCACTACTGCTGTCACCATGATGCTTGTGGCCGTGTTCGTGCTTCTTCTTGTCTTTCTTCTTCTTTTTCTTCTCTTCCTTGGAGTGTTCACCCGCGTCACCATGAATTTTGTCCTTGATCTTCTCTCCAAATCCCTCCTTGTGCTCGCCATGGCTGTGTTCGGGTTTGTGCTCGGGCTTGTGTTCACCATACCCGTGTTCGGGTTTGTGCTCTCCCTTGTGTTCTTCACCATCGTTGTGGCCTCCCATGCCGAGTTTTTCTTCAATCTTGTGAATGATTCCTGCCATCTTTTTTTTCTTTCTAAAAACTGAATGCAACAATATGAAATGGATTCTTGATCTGATCTGAAGAGAAATGTAAATGGAGTGTGACCTATTTATAGGGAATGACTTACACAAGGTATAAAGAGAGATTTTTTCTATTTTCTTCCTCAAATTAGATTATCCACAATTTAGAATAAAAAATCAAGTGGGCCCGCGCAACTTCATGGAACGTGTATACTCCGTGTACCAAGAAAAATTTAATTTACTTTATCTCCATATAGAAAATAAATTCAAAAATCTATTTCGGTTCGAAGTAGCCGATTTTAGACTTACTAATCGAAACTCGTGCCATCGCTCGCCAATGGTTCTAGAATCCTTTTTCTTCAAATTTCGTAACTTTGTAATTCAGCTTTTGTTAATACTCATGGCCGAAGTTCATCAAGTCAAATTAAAAGAACCACGAATGAAACGAAAACTCGTCTAAAAAATCCTAGAACGTACATGAATTCATAACCAATCAATGTCATGACTGCCCAAGAAATGGTCAAATGACTGAAATCTTCATCTAGAAAAGAAAAAGATATTTATGATCCATCAAAGACTTTAAAGGAAGAAATTGTTTTCAAAAGAAGAAAAAATTTATAAAGAAGAAAAAATTTATGGCAACGACAAGGAACGTAACAAGTGTCTCAGCTTTATTCGGCGACACGGGAACTTTGCCGACAGTATAACCATTGTTCACACTTTTGGAGCCCCATTTTGTGTCACTTTTTGACAAATCATGAGCTACCATATTTAATAAAAATGAACAGTAAAATAAGAACATAAATTCATATTTTCCATTCTATCTTACCATGAACATGATAAACATAATTTTTTTCAGAAATCATTTTGCGAAAAATGGAAATTTTTTATTTTTTATTTTTATTTTTTTGAGAACAAATAGTTAAAAGTTAAAAAAAAAAAAATTATTCACAAGAAAAATTATTTTATTAAAAGAATATATGATCATAAACGAGGTAAAGATAATGAGGTTTGAAAAATTTATCAAATTTAAAGTTCATAAATAAAACCCTTTCATTTTTTATCACGCTAAATGCTATTCATTGTCATTACGATAATCATCAATCTAATGGCCATAATGAATAAAAAATGCATTTTTATGGCCCCCAAAGTACATTTCCAAATGGTAAAAAGGGGGGTGAAAAAATCCAACTTTGCTTGAGGCTGTCGCGTCAAGGGTTTGAATCCTAAAATATGGATTTGACTTTTGAATAAGTGCAAGTGT
>NW_019264304.1:0-1657 GCF_002742605.1 Olea europaea var. sylvestris | reverse complement strand
GTTAGTCACTTCATGTCCCAACCAAAACTTTCGAGCAAGTAGGCTCGTTGGCAGAAATTTCTTTCAAAGTTCAATTTTATGCTAGAGTATCGTCCTAGATCTAATAATCATGTTGCTAATACTCTTAGTCGACGAGCTGATTTAGTTGCCATTTGCTCCGTGGCTGCTCTTTCAGAGAGTGCCATCAACACTAACACAAGAGACCAAATTCGGGCACTTATGGATAAGAACCTGGCTACTCAATATTTGGTCAACCTCATCAAGCAGGGTAAGACTCCAGTTTTGGCTCGATGGGAAACTAGTGAAGACTAAGGGAGACAGCCTATATGTTCCTAAGGGCGGAGATTTGAGGAAATCGCTAATTACGGAATGCCACGTTACGATTTGGGCAGGGCATCCCGAAGAGGAACGCACTTGTGCATTATTGTAATGTGCATACTATTGGCCTCAAATGCGGGAAGACATAGCAACTTATGTAAAAATCTGTCTTATTTGTCAGCAAGATAAGGCAGATTATCAGAAAATGGAGGGCTTACTGGAGCCTCTTTTTGTTCTAACTCGACCATTCGAAAGTGTATCGATGGACTACATTATTAGATTGCCAAAAGTTGAGGATTTTGGCACTATCATCGTCGTGGTGGACCGTCTATCAAAGTACGCCCAAGTATGTATCAGCGGAAGAGAAGTTTAACTCTTCTTCAAACATATTGTCAAATACTGAGAACTACCTAAGGACATCGTCAGCGATCGAGATCCTCGTTTCACTGGCATATTTTGGACTGAAATGTTCAAACTTTTTGGTTCAACTTTGAGCGTGAGTTCTAGTTTTCACCCACAATCTGACGGACATGGAGCGCTTCAATTCTATGCTAGAAAAATATATTCGGCACTTTATCTCTACTTGGCAGAAAAACTGGGTGAAACTTTTGGATGCGGTTTAGATTTGTTTCAATGCCTAAAAGAGCTCATCCACCAATAAGAGTCATTTTGAAATTGTTACTGGCCAGCAATCGCTGCTCCCTCATACAGTGGATATCGAACAAAGTACCAAGTCTCCTCAAGCGAAGAACTTTTCTCAAGAGTGGAAAAGAAATATTGACATTGCTCGAAGTTATCTTGAGAAGGTTCAAAAACGGTACAAAAAGTCTGCAGATCTAAAGCGCCGTGTCCTTGAATTCAATGTTGGAGATATGGTAATGGTCAAGTTTCCCGACAGAAATGTTTACAAACCTAAAAGAGGGAAGGACCCAAGATTGACGCCAAAATATATTAGACCATTACCCATCTTGAAGAGGATTGGAAGAATCGCATACAGAGTTGAACTCCCTTCATGGTGTAAAATCCACAAGGTTCTTCAAGTTAGTGTGGTGAAACCATATTTTGCAGATAAGGAGGACGTATCTAGAAATGAGCCAAAGCAACCTGTGTTTGAACTGAAAAAAGCTGGAATGAAGGTTGCTGAAGCTATTCTAGAGCATCAAATCACTCGAACTTCTAGATAAGATCATCAAGAGTACTTGGTCAAATGGATTGGATGCAACAACGAGGAGAATACTTGGGAAAGATAAAAGGATCTTGGAGCCTTCAAATCATTAATTGAAGCATATCATACATTGATGGCATCGAGAAAGTCGCCAAAACAAATGGGAGAGAATGT
>NW_019264303.1:10796-12596 GCF_002742605.1 Olea europaea var. sylvestris | reverse complement strand
CCCTAATTGGAGAATTTCTATTGCAATTCAGAACTTTCTTCTTGAGTTAATTGTTGGGTTCCAACATTTTCTACTAGATATAAAATAGGTTACTGTGAAACAGAGTGTGTTCTTGCGAGGTGCTTATAGATTCCGAAATATGTATATCGGATATTTCTCGTTTATTTTCGGTCCCGCCTTCCAAATTTGCAACGTCTTTCAGGTAAGGTACAAAATACTAAAGAGAAGAAAACATCTATATTCCAAAGTATTAAAAGGTAAAGAAATTCAACAGAAAAACATAGCACTTAAGTATGACTTTCAATCAAGAGAATTCACTTGGTTCAATAAGCAAATAGAACGACTCTTGAAAATCCGCAATGTTGCTTCAAATAGTTTACCTAAAGTAAGGACTTAACTGCATTTGTTAGCTTTTTTAAGGAGAAATAATGTAATGTTGATTCCAAATCGAAAGGCAATGGATTTCTTCCCTATCCATCACTAAAATGAAACAAAATCTCAAAGTCACAATCTCAAGATGAACAGACAACCTAATATTTGGACATTGCATGCTACTTGTTGTACCATGTTCTCTCCAAATCTGTATATTTCATTGAGAGATAGTATGGTCACTTTCGCTGTTTGTATTTTTTACTGAAATGCTATATAATTTTAATTTCTTTTCATCAGCATGCAGCTAAATCTACATGCACATCAGTACCAAAAATTACCCATTTGCTTGCTTGAGCCACGTGATACTAGAATTTTCATGTGCACGTGTACCTCCAACCTTCAGAATGTTTGTGCAAATACAGAAAGAAAGTCATTTTACTTATGTGTGCATATATACAAACCTGACATGACAAACAAGCCCGACTTTTAACAAATTGTAAATTACCTGTGGCTTTGAAGAACCAGGAGAAAAGCTATTCTGATTCCATTCCGGTCGAGGGAAACCAGAAGTTTTCCCTAGAGGCGAGTTTGAATGCAGCTGCATAGTAACATCAGGGGGCATATGCTGACTCTTGTTGTTGCCATTAACTGACTGTTGCACAACTCCATTGGCATTCAGAGGACCTGCTTGACCATTGGCAACAAGGTTGGGATTTTGAGAGATCACTGGACCACAACCTGGCATTTGCATTTGCATTTGCAGAAGCTGGTTAACGTTTTGCATTGAATTCAGTAAATTTAATTGCCCATTAGGCAAAAACTGAGGCGGGTTCATTGCATTCTGCGCCAATAATGAACCCAATACTTGAGATGGATTATTATTATTATTATTCATTTGATTAAGCGCAATTAAATTCAAGTTAGGGTTCTGTAGTGACCCTTGCGGAAAAGGGAAAAACTGGCTAGGCGCAAAACCGGTATTTAGGTTAGCAAACGGCAATGGAATCCCAGGATTGAGCATTCCCATTCCCATTCCCATTTGAAGTTGATGCTGAATTGGCAGTGGGTTTGGGCAAAAACTACCTGGATTTGCCATAACCTGATGTCAACCAACAAAGCAAAATCATAAAATTAGCAAAATCAACAAAAATAAAACACATGCTGACATGAAAACATACACACGCATAGACAGAGGCACCTGTTGATTTCCCGAATAAGTAGCTCCATGGGATTGAAGTTGATTAGAGTGGTAAGGATTAGAATTGAAGCGCGGACGCATTTTTAAAGTTGGAGGAGCAAGCGCGTATTTAGGGCTTCAGAAGAAACAAACGGAAGCAGAAGAATAAGTTTTGGTGCACTATTTAAACCGACCCGGGAACTCAATATTTTTCGTATTTACGGGTATAATTTGTCCAGTGTTACATAATG
>NW_019264303.1:0-1089 GCF_002742605.1 Olea europaea var. sylvestris | reverse complement strand
GCACATTTTAATATATATACGCCCCATATGTTGGAATTTTTTCCAATAGAGGAAACTCTAGAACAGATGTTGTTGTCACTTTGTTTTCATCTATGATTTACGGTTGAGATAATTATGCTCTAGAATCAAGGAAAAAGTTTTGTTTTGCCTTGTTCCTTATGCTTGATGGCATTGGACTTTCCTTTGGTACTGAGATGAGTAAAGTAGTGTAAGCTTTAGTTTTTAGCTTCATAAATAGCTTGCACAATTGCCATGTACATTACTTGAAATGCAATCGGTCAAAAACAAACAAATAAATAGTGAAATAAGGTGGAAAGAATTTCTCCCTTATAATTTTCCTCTTTGATTGATGGAGATAATTTCTGTTGGTGATGTTGTTTTTTGTTATTTGGCTTGGGAAGTTCTTATGTTGGCTATTTGTGACTCAGTGTGCATTGATCCCTAGTTGGCAGATTTTGTCAAGAAACCACTAGAGAGGCTGGAGGAATGATTAATCTGATAGGTATTTATTGCCCTTTCACAGGTTTTATTTTGTAATTTAACTACCTTATCTTTCCTTTAGTTCCTTCGCATTTGTTTTGCTGGAAACTTTTATCTTTATTTTCGGTTATTACATGTCAGATACCGTAACAGTGTTGTGTTCTTGTACACAAATGATCTCACCTGAAGATTTGCGACAAGCATGTTCTCTCTGAGAATACTTTGATTTGTGAGTACTATGTCACATTGAAGCATGGTTTAAAAAGCCCAATTGAAACCAGCCTTAAGGGTCACCTTAGATTGAGGTGTGCAAAAAATGTCTCAAGGCGTTGACTACGAGGAAATATTTGGAGGCATAATATCCCTCAGTTGCACGAGGAACGTGCTTCACAATAGATCTCAAGGCATGTAGCTCACAAAACATAAAAATAGTGATAGAACCATTTTGATAAATAGCCCACCGCTCACTAAAACATTGAGAATTTATGTTTCTCATACACTTAGGGGTGTCAAAAAGGTTCGACGGCTCGGACAGCCCGCGGCCTGGCTCGTGGCTTGTAGCAACCGAGCCGAGGCTCGGGCCGAGCCCCATTTTGGGACACCAGCCAA
>NW_019264302.1:10623-12597 GCF_002742605.1 Olea europaea var. sylvestris | reverse complement strand
GACACTTGACAACAATGCAAGTGTCAAACAATGTGTCAAAAATAAGTGTACAAATAGCAAAGTTCAATCGGTAAGAACCTTGAAACATGCACACTGCGATGTAAAATTTAGTTTACACTTTGCCACATGACAGTACCCTATTGGACAGTTCAAATTTTAAACAGTTTTCCTAGCCAATTGACACTTGGCGACAATGCAAGTATCAAACAACGTGTCAAAAATCAGTGTACAAATAGCAAAGTTCAGTCGGTAAGAACCTTGCTACAAGTACACTATGGTGTAAACTTTTGCTTGCACTTTGCCCGTTACATTGCCCTGTTGAACAGTTTAAATTCAAATAATTTTCCCAACCAATTGACACTTGACAACAATGCAAGTGTCAAACTTGTCAAAACTCTGTGTACAAATAGCAAAGTTCAATCGGTAAGAACCTTGCGACATGTATACTATGGTGTACACTTTAGTTTACACCTTCCCACGTACCCTGTTGGACAGTTTAAATTTAAAGCAATTTTCCCATCCAATTGACACTTGACAACAATACAAGAGTTGAACAACGTGTCAAAAATTAGTGTACAAAGAGGAATGTTCAATCGGTAAGAACCTTGTGACATGTACACTATGGTGTACACTTTAGTTTACACGTTGCCATATGATATTACCCTCTCGGACAGTTTAAATTTCAAACATTTTTCCCATCAAATTGACACTTGACAACATTGCAAGTGTCAAACAACCTGTAAAAAATAAGTGTACAAATATCAAAGTTCAATCAGTAAGAACCTTGCTACATGTATACTATGGCATACACTTTAGTTTACACTTTGCCACGTACCCTATTGGACTTTTTAAATTTCAAATAGTTTTCCCATCCAATTAACACTTGAGAACAATGTAAGTGTCAAATAACGTGTCAAAATCAGTGTACAACTAGCAAAGTTCAATCGGTAAGGACCTTTCTACATGTGTTCTATGGTGTACATTTTAGTTTACACTTTGCCACGCTACATTACCATGTCGGACAGTTTAAATTTTAAATAGTTTTCCCATTCAATTGACACTTGACAACAATACAAGTGTCAAACAACGAGTCAAAAATCAGTGTACAAATAGCAAAGTTCAATTGGCAATAACATTACTACATGAACACTATGGTGTGCACTTAATTTACACTTTGCCACGTGACATTACCCTATTGGACAGTTTAAATTTCAAACAGTTTTTCCATCCAATTGACACTTCACAACAATGCAAGTGTCAAACAACGTGTTAAGAATAAGTGTACGAATAGGAAAGTTCAATTGGTAACAACCTTGCCACATGTACACTATGGTGTACACTTTAGTTTACACTTTGCCACGTGACATTACACTGTTGGACAATTTAAATTTGAAACAGTTTCTCATCCAATTGACACTTGACTACAATGCAAGTGTGAAACAACGTGTCAAAAATCAGTGTACAAATAGCAAAGTTCAATCGGTTGGAACTTTGCTACATGTACACTATTGTGTACATTTTTGTTTACACTTTGCCACGTGTCGTTACCCTATTGGACAGTTTAAATTTTAAATAGTTTTCTCATCCAATTGACACTTGACAACAATGCAAGTGTTAATAAACGTGTCAAAAATCAGTGTACAAATAGCAAAGTTCAATCGCTAAGAACGTTGCTACATTACACTATGGTGTACACTTTAGTTTACACTTTGCCACGTGATATTGCCTTGTTGGACAGTTTAAATTTCAAATGGGTTTCCCATCCAATTGACAATTGACAACAATGCAAGTGTCAAATAACGAGTCAAAAATCAGTGCACAAATAGCAAAGTTCAATCGGTAAAAACCTTGCCACATGTACAAATTGGTGTACACTTTTGTTTACACTTTGCCACGTGACATTACCCTGCTGGACAGTTTAAATTTTAAGCATTTTTTCCCATCCAATTGACACTTGACAATAATACAAGAGTC
>NW_019264302.1:0-1500 GCF_002742605.1 Olea europaea var. sylvestris | reverse complement strand
CTGGGCAATTTTAATTTCAAACAGGTTTCCCATCCAATCCACACTTGACAACAATGCAAGTGTCAAAAATCAGTGTACAAATAGCAAAGTTCAATCCGTAAGGACCTTACTACATGTATACTATAGTGTACAATTTAGTTTACACCTTACTGCGTGACATTGTCGCGTTGGACAGTTTAAATTTCTAACAGTTTTTCCATCCAGTTGACACTTGACAACAATGCAAGTGTCAAACAACGTGTCAAAATTTAGTGTACAAATAGCAAAGTTCAATCGGTAGGAACTTTGCTACATGTACACTATTGTGTACACACTTTAGTTTACACTTTGCCACATAACATTATTCGGTTGGACAGTTTAATTTTCAAACAGTTTTCCTTCCAATCGACACTTGACAACAATGTAAGTGTCAAACAACGTGTCAAAAATTAGTGTACAAATAACAAAATTCAATCGGTAACGACTTTGCTACTTGTACACTAAGGTGTACACTTTAGTATACACTTTATCACGTGATATTACCATGTTGGACAGTTTAAATTTCAAACAATTTTTCCATCCAATTGACACTTGACAACAATGCAAATGTCAAACAATGTGTCCAAAATCAGTGTACAAATAGTAAAGTTCAATCGGTAAGAACCTTGCTATATGTACACTATGGTGTACACTTTAGTTTAAACTTTACCACGTGACATTATGATGTTGGACAGTTTAAATTTCAAACAGTTTTCCCATCCAATTGACACTTGACAAAGATGCAAGTGTCGAACAACATGTCAAAAATCATTTCGACCTTGCTACTGGTACACTAAGGTGTACACTATAGTTTACACTTTGCCACGTGACATTACCATGTTGGATAGTTTAAATTTCAAACAATTTTTCCATCCATTTGACACTTGACAACAACACAAGTGTCAAAAAATGTGTCCAAAATGAGAGTACAGATAGCAAAGTTCAATTGGTAAGAACCTTGCTACATGTACACTATAGCATACACTTTAATTTACACTTTGCCACGTGACATTACTCCATTGGACAATCTAAATTTCAAACAGTTTTTCCATCCTATTGACACCAGACAATAAGGCTAGTGTTAAACAACGTGTCGAAAGTTAGTGTACAAACAGCAAAGTTCAATTGGCAAGGACCTTGCTACATGTACACTATGGAGTACACTTTAGTTTACACTTTGCCGCGTGACATTACCCTGTTGGATAGTTTAAATTTCAAATAGTTTTCCCACCCAATTGACACTGGACAACAATACAAGTGTCATACAATGTGTCAAAGATCAATGTATAAATAGCAAAGTTCAATCGGTAAGAACCTTACTACATGTATGCTATGGTGTTCACACTTTAGTTTACACTTTGCCACGTGACATCAACCGTTGGACAGTTTAAATTTAAATCAGTTTTTCCATCCAATTGACACTTGACAACAATGCAAGTGTTAAACAACGTGTCAAAAATCAGTGTACAAATAGTAAAGTTC
>NW_019264301.1:10278-12598 GCF_002742605.1 Olea europaea var. sylvestris | reverse complement strand
AAGGTTCCAAGCATTCAAGACAAAATCCTTCAAGACAATAGCCTAAAAGTCAAACTTCAAAGACATATCAAGATGAGAGCTAAGGACACAAACTTCAAAGAAGGATTAAACAATATTTTTGAACTAATTGTAAGAGTTTTTAAGTGTAAATATTTGAACAAAATCTTTTTAGCTTACATTACATTCATTAAAAAGGAGAAATATTTTGAAAAAAAATTTTGAACTTATGCATTTATTTCATCTTCATTTTCTCATTGTATCAAATTTTTTATTATCATATTCATCAAAGTTTTTTACCTGACACTTGAACTATAATTTATTGTTATTCATTGAAATGTTAGGCTCATTTTGTAAGTTACTAGAAGCGTGTAAGGAATTGGATTGCACCATAAATTAATCAATATAGAGAAAAGACATTACTCGTAATGGAGAGCTTAATAACGAAGAACTAGATTATTGCTTTAGGTCGAACTTCCACAATTACATTATTTGCATCCTCTCTGTCCTTTTATAACTCATTCACCATCTCTTGATTAATTATTGTTAGACTATCAAATTGACACCGCAAGAATGCGACTATCCACATTAAATTGATAAATTGAGTAACCTAATAAATTGAGTTATACTATAAGTAATGATATTAATTCTAAATAAAAGTTTTGAATAATTTTCTATTGTACCAAAAAAAAAACTTTTAAATAATTTCCAATAATAATGAAGTAATCACATTTAAAAAAAAATTATGTTACTAATTAGTTAAATATGCATTTATTAATAATTTAATTATTAATAAATAATAAAAACAATTATACACTAATATCAAACAATCTCTCTCTGTTAAATTTTCTATCCTCTTAAAATTTCACCAAGCACAATAATTTTCATTTCCCTCTTTTCTCAATTATATCCCCTCCATAAAATTTCATAATGTTGTTCACTTTTCGAGCTACTTCTTCTTCGTTTGTGGGCCAAACTTCATGTATTTCTGCTTGAAGATAACTTGGCTTAAATTGAGTATCCACTTCGATTATTAGCTTGCAGATAGCAGTCTTCCCAGTGGCGCCGCACTTCCATCGAATTTGAGTGGCCAGTTATTGATGTCTGTTGGAAATTTAAAGTAATGAAGAGAAAAAAATTGGTAATAACAAAGAGGAAAAGAATATAGATATAATTAGAGGCTTGAACACGAAAATGATAACGCTATCCTCAAACGTTATTTGCCCTCTTTCCAATGCTTTTGAGGAGTTTCGGCAAATAGTTTGTAGGATTAAACAAGCCTTTGTGTGAAGAACACCAAAAGCAAAGTGTATCTTTCACAAAGAATAAGTGAAAATAGATATAGGATTGATTATGTGATAATTTGGGAGAATAATTTTGTGGTGGATTTCTTAATTTTCTCAAGAGTGTTTTTCATTGCAATTGGAACACCTATTTATAGGCTTTGAAGGGTTCCCACGAAATGGTGCAAAATTATGTTGAAAAGGCACCAAATTCAAAAGAAAAACGGTAAAAAATGAATCCCCAACGATCACTTTGTATAATCATGCGACCGCATGGGCTATAACCATGCGGTTGCATGGTTATAGTGCAAGTGGCCCTCCCAGTTTTGGGAGGGCATGCGGCCGCATGGTTAAGCCCAATTTTTTTTTTTTTTAAATTTTGAACAACTAAAATTCTAACAATCCCCCACTTGTTCAAAATCAATGTCTATCACATAATCAAATAATCAACACTTATGCATAAAAATTAGATATCTTTTCGATTTGAATCTATTCATAGTGTAAATCTCATAAAGTATTATCAGAATTCCAAGTAGCTAAAGTGCTTTGAACCAGTTATTCTTCGTGACTATACTGATGAGATCACATACACAAGTGTTAAACTTATCACAAGTTCCTCTAACTCGCTTAGTGCTAATATGGCCTTGCACTAATCCTATTTCGTTGAACTTTTATAGAGAAAAAACTTCTATTCTCTACTGAGGCGGCACCACCTCGAAGTTCACATAGGTGAAGTTCTTCCAGTATTTTTATTACTTTTACAGATATTTGTACTTCGTACTGAACTTCATTAAGAGTTTAATTAACTCATCCCTCCAACAGTAATAGCCAACACTAGTTTCAAAGATATAATTTCAATATATCTAAGAGTGTTGAAATCCATCCACTTATCGAATAACTTGTTATTACCCTTTGAACCTATATATATACTGGTTTAGTATATTTTGGTAGGTTGCCGTAAATCTATTTAAGAAGTTTTAAACCCATTTTACTTGATGTTGATTTTACTAACTCTCTTATGAGAGGTTTGGTAAATGGAT
>NW_019264301.1:0-1396 GCF_002742605.1 Olea europaea var. sylvestris | reverse complement strand
TTGAGAAAAAAATCATAACATTTTTTACATCTTTTTACTATGTTTAGTATAACGAGGACAACTGGTAACCCCAAATTTAGTATCAACTTTGACATCCTCTTACCATGTTTAATATAACTATAACCAAATTTAGTATCAACACATTCTCGAACAAGCTGTCACACTCTCCAAAAACTTTTCTTTTTTCCATTGTGGAAGTTATTTAGTAGTCCATTGACTTAGTTCATTTTTAGCACACTTTTGACACTTGGCTTCCTTGTCATAATAAATAATAATAGATTTGTTGACATGCTCAAATGGTTTTTGAAGAGTACTAGACTCAAAGAACAAGAAACATATCATAATAAGAAAGGTGTAAATATTATATGTTTGAACACGTAATTCTAAACTAAAATGCAAGTGGTGAATTCAAAGAAAAAATGAGGAGGACTCAATCAAAGTGCATCCATATATTGCAACATCATTGAAAGCGACTTATCTTTTACTTTGGGTTGTGATGATATATGTTATCCAGCAAGAAAAGGTTAAGATAAGAACCAAATTGGAAAGAAACAGAGAGCCACTTTTTTGTCACTATAGTTGAATGTAATTATATCAGAAAAGCATACTTTGCCTAAGGCAAAATGTTGACGTGGACACCCAGCAATTCTATTTAATGGTCAACAAGAAGATCACTTCTCCCAAAGTTGTTTAAATATTCAAAAATAAATAAATAATGAGAATGGATATTGTATGCATAAGAGACAGTTATTCCACTCCAAAGGGGCATCAGTCATTTTCTTTACTTTTTTCCGGTGTAATGTTGCTTTTGGACCTACATATTGAAACTTCCTCATTTTTAAGGCTTGCACATCTAACCATTTGACCATAATTTTCATGTATTCACCCCTTCTCTGTATATCTATGACAAGTTGACAACATTGACAAAGAATTTTCAACCTTAACAGGCGTGTAAATCTCACCCAAATTTCAAAAATCGTACAGCGCCATCAGAACTCAACTGCCTAAAATTTTGTAATTATATTTTCTATACGTGGCAAGTTAAATGCGAAAATTATGAAGTTGGCGATTTTATCATTATCTCATCCGTAAAAAGTCAAGTCTAAAATGTGACAATCTTTTATCAACTCACTCATAACGTCGAATATTTTTTAATATGCAAGTTGGAAAAGAATGTTTTGACAAGTGTGCATGAAGAATCAATGATCAAGAAAACAAGCAAATTTATTGTCTCCAAGAGGAGAAACTGGAATGCTTTTTGAGGGAGAAAATCACAATGCATAAAGCTAACCACATTGGTGATAATTAATTATTATATCATTAAATAACTGTTTAAAGTTCTAGATATAATTAAATATATTTTATTGTAACTTAGTTTTATATATATATATATATA
>NW_019264300.1:21586-24229 GCF_002742605.1 Olea europaea var. sylvestris | reverse complement strand
ACTGCAGCTCCAAAAACATTATCACATAATGCACAGCCACAGCCACGTTTTCCCTTTGTTTGAGGCACCAGCCACTCAATTTCAGAGGAGCATCAAATATGGTTATACTAAGATTTAGCACACAAAAAGTAAGAATGACAAATAAGAGTTTTGAGAAAACTATATAATCTCCTTGTTAGAGATTCCCTTTATATAAAACATATAAACATTTATTTACAGTTCTTAAAATAGGAAAACTATCACATACAAAGCTATCTATAATTATTCTACAAGTTAGTACCTCCTAAACTAATAAAAAAAAAAATCAAAGATTACAACAATAGATTATCCGGGAATCTGTTGTAGAAATTGCCGTAGAATGCTCAAAACCTGCTCGTTGATTTTTGGTGTAGAATGCTGAGAATAGATTCTGTTGGTGGCTTTCCTTTGATATCCACCTTCAAATTGATGTTGGTAGATTCATAAGCATCAATTTGCTAACTAGGAATGGCATTGACGGGTCATGAATTCGATGAAGATATCTGCAAGCTGTAGAGAAAGATGAAATGTGTGGAAGGGTCATAACCTTGATGTCAAAGGCATCTCGGATGAAATGGTAGTCAACTTCTATGTGCTTCGTGTATTCGTACTAGACTAGGTTTGCGGCAATTTGGAAGGCACTAGTTTTCGCATGTAGTGGAGTACGTTGAACTTGGGAGAAAGCAAGTTTTGTAAGGAGACCACACAGCCAAATGATCTTGGAGCATGCAGAAGACATGATGCAGTACTCAACCTTAGTGGATAATTTGGAGATGCATTCACGCTTCTTGCATTTCCAAGATATAAAAGCATCACCAAGGAACATACACCATCCAATAGTAGGTTTTGGACAACATGTTTACTCAATAGGCCTATGTGCGATTTGGTTTGAGTTGGTTTCGACTCCAACTTAAAACCAAAACTAAATTAGTAGGTTTGTGTGAATTTCAATCCAAACCAATCCACTTTATCTCTTAAATTAAATCAAACTAAACCAAATCGGTTTGGTTTTATTCGGTTCGGTTAGTCGGTTTGGAATTTTAGTTCAAATTGATTTTTTATTTTAAAAAATTGTTTTAGTTTTGGGTCCACTTAGAATACAAGAATTAAAAAAACTAAATAGCTTTATATTACAAGAACTATTGATTAGTAAATAAAATCAGATTAATAGAAGACAGATCAAACAAATTTAAGAATTTTGTTGCTTTTTATGCATTATATAACCCGACCGTTTGAGTATGAAAAAGGCATTGTATAACATAATGAGCTTGTGAAAGAAAATTCACATTGATATTCTTACTTGCAATATCATAGATTGGAGGGAATCTAGATATAATTATGAGATTAGGGTTTGTTTTTCTTAAAAAAAATGTAAACATGCGATTAGGTTGGGTTAGTTTGATTAATTAGCGGTTTAAGGCTTCAAACCATGACTGAACTTACGCAATATTGTTTTTTGTTTAAAAAAACCAAACAAAACCAATTATTTGTGTCAAACGACCCAAAGCAACCGAGTTCGTTCGATTTGATTGGTTTGATTAATTATCGATTATTTTACCTAGGCTTACTACTCAGAATCGCAGTAGGCTTCTAGTGGGAATGAAGTATGAGTAACAAAGAAAAAGCGACAACTAGGTGTGCGAAGGATGTAGAAAACGATGCGATGGACAACAGCTAGGTAGAGATGTCAATGTGTTTGCATGAACTTGTTGACGACATGGATTGAATAATAGATATTCGATCGAGCAAATATATGAGATTACCACCCAACTTTTGATAGAGAAAGGGTCATCAAGGAGCTTCCATTCGTTACATCTATATTTCACATTAATTTCCATTGAGGTGTCCACCAAAGTATTGTCTATGAATTTTGCTATCTGAACCAAATCCTGAATATATTCAGTCTAATTTAGGAAGAGACCCTGAGGTTCTTGAAGCACCTTTATCCCTAAAAGTAAGTGAGCTGGCTAAGGTCTTTCATGTGGGAACTAGAAATGCAATAATTTTTTAATTGAACAGATGGTTGCAATATCTAAACTAGTAATAATAAAGCCGTCTATATAAACAAGGTTGAACTTTATGCCATTAAAGGTCCTCTGTAGGAAAGAGAGGAGTCATATTGACTTTAAGTGAATGAATGGCCAAGGAGAATGGTTCAAAAATTTTAGTTTGCAAGCATGAGTTGGTAAGGAAGCAAGCATTCTAGAAGCAAATTTTATGTAAAGGTCCTCCTTTATATCATTGTGTAGAAAATGCATTGTTAACATCCATTTGATGTAGGGGCCATGATTGAAGGCGACAAGGGCTAGTATTGTTTGGATGGTGGTCTTCTTGGCCACTAGTGCGAATGTCTTATCATAGTGTAGGCCATACTCTTGCTTGTCATTAAGGACCACCAATCGATCCTTGTACCTATATAAAGATCCTTTTTTTTTGTATTGTTTTTTTTTTAAAGTGAGTGAAATTCTGTTTCAATAGCTATCTGCCAACACTAATGCTCTACTGTTTGTTTATAACACGACGGAAAAGGAATAAAAGATAAAGTGGTCATCAAGGATAAAGGATGAGTGAAACTAACGAACTTGAGTACTGTACTTGAGAAGGAAAGGTGTAGTTGCTAAAATA
>NW_019264300.1:11631-13109 GCF_002742605.1 Olea europaea var. sylvestris | reverse complement strand
TAAAGTGACTTCAATACCTTTAGCAGGTCATTTCAACTTAGTAAAGATGTCCTTCAACTCGAGAAGAATTAGCCACTTGAAAAAGGTCTCATACTTGAATGATGTAGGTATAGTGCTCTACACTAGGATATGTACAAGGGCTGCAAGGCAACCAATATACTTAGTATTTATATGAAAACCCTTGGGACTTTTAACATTCGACAGCTATGTGGTTCCTAAGATATCTTAAAAGAACTTCAACTTTGGGCTAATCTTTAAACAAAGTAACGAGTGGATAAAGTTAGAAGGGTACGTAAATTGTAACTGTGTAGGTTATACGATAAAAGAAAATCTACTTTGTCTTATGCGTTTACGTTGTGTGGTACTTGTATTTTTTATGGTTCAGTACGGTAAATCTCAGTTCACTGAAAGTTATCTCAAATGATGTGATCAAGAGGGTTGAGGAAGAATGACTGTAGCATAGTACATCATTCGATATGGAAGAGATATGGAAGAAACTCTATATGATAGAAATTTTCCAGTTGTAAAGGGATTGTTTAGAATCCCAAATTGGCTACGAAACTAAAAGCCCCTCCTTTTGCCGACCTATACAAAGGACTTGATAAGTGCATTTTGTGCACTTATTTAAACCGTATTACTAAATTTTTTATTACATGAAAGTGTTGATTGTTACTTAACTTGGGTAATTTTTCATTCATTTCAGTGATAGACCGGTTCCTAAGCAATTGGAAAAGAAAAAAAGGGAAAATCCATAGTATGAGGACTAAATTGCCATATTTTAATAGTTGATTCGGATCAAATGAAGATTAAAGATGTTCCGGTTCAATTGGATGCAACTAAAAGTCAGAGGGTTGAAAACGCAAGAAAAAGGACTTGAAAGAATTAAGAATCGATTTCAAGGGCTAAAATACAACATATGGAAGAAATTATAACTGGACGACTGCCCAGTTATAAATACTGGGCGATCGCCTACATTGTAAATTCATCTACCGAGGCAAAATTCCATGCCTAGGCGACAACCTAGGTCAATCGCAGCGAGAAAAATCTAGTTTCATTTTCTTATTGAAATTTTTATGGAAACAAATCTTGGGAAGTCTTTTAAAGCCCTAGGGAAGTCCAAAACAAGACACACGCATTATACATTATTTTGGGAGGATTTGAAGAGAAAAAGAAAAGGCAAGAACGAGAGGATTTATTCCAAGATTCAAGATTTCAAATCAAACGGCGATTGGGTGATGTTCTTTCCTTATTTTTCTGTTGTTTTTCTTTTCCTATCATATTTAGCTAGATTTTCATGTACAAGGAAATCGATTACCATGTGATGTGATTTTTAAATTTCTAGTTTGCAATTTGACATTAAATACGTATTTGAATGTTTGAACGATTTATATATATCAATTTTCTTCCATAATTAAGTGCACATAATTATGTGATGTTTGGTGGTTTATTTCATCCGTTAGAAAGAAGAGAAATAAATT
>NW_019264300.1:0-2833 GCF_002742605.1 Olea europaea var. sylvestris | reverse complement strand
TTAAAAAATATAGTGAACTTCAAAGATAGATAACTTTATTCAATTCAATATGTTCATTGATGAAACCTAACATTCTTTATATCAAAACCATACTAATTAAATTCTTAAAAAAATAAAATAAAATAAATATAGGCACAGCCCATTTGACAAATTAAATTGTGGATTTTGTTCTCATAATTTTTTACGTCTCCAATAAAGTTTTGCTAAGAATTTCATCATTGTTTGAAAAAAATGGTATTTATTGCTCAAACCCAATACAATGACAATGGTAGCAGATGCAATGAAGAGATTAATAATGTCATTGTCTTTTTCAAGACAAGCTTCAAGGAATTGGATGATCGTCAACAAGGGTCGACTAGCTGAACTAAAATTGATTTATAAAAAAACATGTTTTTATTAATATTTTTTAATACTTGTTACTATATGATGACGATACATTATTTATAAGTCGTAATATGCATGAAATAAATGGAACTAAGAAAAACTCAAATAATGAAATTGAGAAAAAGGACATAGTTAATGTTAAAAAAAAAATAAAAAAAATACTTGGTATTGATATACTATGGAGTGGAATACACCGTTCTTGTATTGAAACAATATTCGTATAACAAAAAAGTGTTAACTAATTATTAGATGACTGAAACTAAAGTGACTTCAATACCTTTAGCAGGTCATTTTACCTTAGTAAAGATGTCCTTCAATTCGAGAAGGAATAGACCACATGAAAACGGTCTCATACTCTAATGATGTAGGTACAGTGATGTATAATATGATATGGACAAGGCCTGCAAGGCAACCAATATACTTAGTATTTATATGAAAACCCCTTGGACTTTTAACATTCGGCAGCTTTGTGGTTCCTAAGATATCTTAAGGAACTTCAACTTTAGGGCTAATCTTTACACAAAGTAACAAGTGGATAAAGTTAAAAAGGTATGTAAATTGCAACAGTGAAGGTGATAGGATAAAAGAAAATCTACTTTGTCCTATGTGTTTACGTTTTGTGGTACTTGTATTTTTTATGGTTCTGTATGTTAAATCTCAGTACACCAAAACTTTTCTCAAGTGGTGTGATCAAGAGGGTTGAAGAGTAGCGGCTATAGCATAGTATGTCATTCAATATGGAAGAGATATGAAAGAAACTCTATATGGAGACATCAAAAACTTCAAAGTCAAGATGGGGATTGTTCAGATTTTGACTTGATATTGTTTAACTAGAATGTGATTATATTTGTGTATTAGAATATGATTTTTAATTTTCCAATTGTAAAGGTATTGTTTATAATCCAAAATTGGGAAAGAAATTAACAGCCCCTTCATTTGCCACCCTATATAAAGGATTCTCTTTAAAGCTATATTTAGTACAATTTGGAGTTAGTCATGGGTTATAGTGCATCGGAGTCATGCACTAATTAATTGGGGTGAACATATCTTCTTGTTCTTCTTGTTTTTCTATTGATTTCACATTTTGCAATTTACGTTTGTGCTGCTCGACAAAGCTAAGGCTAGAGAACAATAAAAGATAGTGCAATTTAACTGATTGATCCTACACTTCAACATTGACCACATAAAGTTCGATAGAGCAAAATGCGAAAACAGAAAACAGCAAACAGATTCTGTATTCTGACTAGAGAATAATGAAATATAGAGCATTTGACTAATCGATTTTAGGCTTCAACACTGGCAACTTAAAGTTTCTTGTTCACGAAATATTTTCTTTCGATTTAAATCACCGCAAGTGTACAGTTCGTTAACAAGTAATAAAGTGGATTTTAGAGTCCGAATATCGTCTCACAGAAATTGAGTAGTTCAATTGTATTTATCTCGGCCTTAATCGAATCTAAATGATCAATTATGAGTTTTTGTCCTAAGAAATCCTAAATCTAAGCTAAAGTACCAATATTATGAATTGGATGGTATGCTATGCAACACAACGTTTAGATTAACTAAAATGCAATTTGATGTTTGGAACTCAGGTTAAATGTGAGATATACTAGGACCACAAATTCCCAAGTAATGTTCAATTTAACTTTAATTCCACTTCGACAACACGATGAAATTTTGAAGAATCAATGCTCCTAAATCTATCCAACACTCTATCTCGAGATGAGTTGTACCTATTCTCATACACCATCAGCCATATTTCTATGACGAATGCAAATATATAAGAATGCATGTAGTTTTGTGAATACTTAGAGATTCATGCAAAGCATAGGGGTATATTTCTATCCCCTATTAGACCCTACGATGATTTATACCTTGTCGAATTTATTCCTTTTCTTTCGAATAGATGAAACAAACCACCTAAACTTACACAATTACGGGCCATAATCATGGAAGCAATTGAATGCATATAAATCATTCAAACAATCAATATGTGTTTTAATGTCAAAATACGGAACAAAGAATTAAATATCACATTAAAAGGTTGATCTATCTCCTAGTATAGATTTTTCTATCCTAACATGATGGGAAGAAGAACACAACAATAAAAATCAAGAAAAGACATCACCCTATTGAAATTCTTGAAGTGAGACCTTGAATCTTGTATTGAATCTTCTTGTTCTTCCTTCTTCTTTCTCTTCAAATCCTCCCAAAATAATGTATTGTGTGTGGTCTAAGTTTTTGGACGTCCCTAGGGTTTTAAAAGACTCTCCAAGATTTGTTTCTATAATAATTTCATTTAGAAAAGGAAACCAGATTTTCTCGTCGCGATTGGCTTGGGCTATCGCCATACAAAACTCGGGCAGTCGCTCAGGTCAAGAATATCTTCTCGATAATTAAAAAATCATGTTGGGTGATCATCCGATATTTATAACTGGGATGTCGCCCA
>NW_019264299.1:10614-12599 GCF_002742605.1 Olea europaea var. sylvestris | reverse complement strand
ATTAATACAAAAAATTAATTATTCGCAGTCCCGAACCAAGGAATTCGGCTAAAATCCCATGATCCCAGGTCTGTGCCCTGAGTCCAATTTCACTGGCCATTTCCAATCAACCTGCCAAATTTGGGCCCATTCCGACACCGTCACGGCAAATGACAAAATTGCCCCTGATGCGATTTTGCTTTGTTAATTTTCTGTCCAGCACTTCTTCACCCTGATATAATTAACGCGAAAATTCATTATTCGAAGGCCCAAACGAAGGAATTTGGCTAAAATCCCTTGTTCCCGGGTCTGTGCCCCGAGTCCAATTTCGCGGGCCGTTTCCAATCAACCTGCCAAATTTCGACCCATTCCGACACCGTCACAACAAATGTCAAAATTGGCCATAGTGCGGTTTTTTTATATTAATTTTCTGTCTAGCACTTCTTCAACCCGACGTAATTAATTCAAAAATTAATTATTCAGAGGCCCAAATGAAGGAATTTGGCTAAAATCCCTTGTTCCCGGGTCTGTGCCCCGAGTCCAATTTCGCGGGCCGTTTCCAATCAACCTGCCAAATTTTGGCCCATTCCGACACCGTCGCGACAAATGATAAAATTGCCCCAAGTACGGTTTTGCTTTATTAATTTTCAGTCCAGCACTTCAACTGGACAAAATTAATACGGAAATTAATTATTTGGAGGCCCAAAAGAAGGAATTGGGCTAAAATCCCGAGATCCCGGATGTGTGCCCCGAGTCCAATTTCACGGGCCGTTTCCAATTAACCTGCCAAATTTGGGCCCATTCTGACACCGTCGCGACAAATGACAAAATTGCCCCTGGTGCGATTTTGCTTTGTTAATTTCCTGTCCAACACTTCTTCAACTTGATATAACTAATACGGAAATTAATTTTTTGAAGGCCCAAACGAAGGAATTTGGCTAAAATCCCATGATCTAGAGTTCAATTTCGCGGGCCGTTTCTAATCAACCTACCAAATTTCGGCCCATTCCAACACCGTCGCGACAAATGTCAAAATTGTCTCTCGTGCGGTTTTTCTTTATTAATTTTCTTCTAGCACTTCTTCAGCCTGATGTAATTAATACGAAAATTAATTATTCGGAGGCCCAAACGAAGGAATTGGGCTAAAATCCCGTGATCCCGGGTCTGTGCTGCGAGTCTGATTTCGCGGGACGTTTCCAATCAACCAGCAAAATCTCGACCCATTCCGACACCGTCGCGACAAATGTGAAAATCAGCCCCGGTGTGGTTTTTCTTTATTAATTTTCTATCAAGCACTTCTTCAACCTGACGTAATTAATTCGAAAATTAATTATTCGGAGGCCCAAACGAAGGAATTTGGCCAAAATCCCGTGATCCCGAATTTGTGCCCCGAGTCCAATTTCGCAGGCCGTTTCCAATCAACCTGCCAAAATTTCGCCCATTCCGACACCGTCGCGACAAATGACAAAATTGCCCCTGGTACGGTTTTGCTTTGTTAATTTTCTGTCCAGCACTTCTTCAACGGGCAAAATTAATACGAAAATTAATTATTCAGAGGCCCAGAAGAAGGAATTTGGCTAAAATCCAGAGATCCCGGGTCTGTGCCCCGAGTCCAATTTCACGGGCTGTTTCCAATCAACCTGCCAAATTTGGGCCCATTCCAACACCGTCGCGACAAATGACAAAATTGCCCCTGGTGCGGTTTTGCTTTGTTAATTTTCTGTCCAGCACTTCTTCAACCTGACATAACTAATACAGAAATTAATTATTTGAACGCCCAAACGAAGGAATATAGCTAAAATCGCATGATCCAGAGTTCAATTTTGCGGGCCGTTTCTAATCAACCTGCCAAATTTCGGCCCTATAAATGACAAAATTGCTCCAGGTGCGGTTTTTCTTTTTTAATTTTTTATCTAGCACTTTTTCAACTTGACAGAATTAATAAGGAAATTAATTATTCGGAGGCCCAAACGAAGGAATTTGGCTAAAATCCCATGATCTCGGGT
>NW_019264299.1:5591-7026 GCF_002742605.1 Olea europaea var. sylvestris | reverse complement strand
CCGGCACCATCGCGACAAATTACAAAATTGCCCCTGGTGCGATTTTGCTTTGTTAATTTTCTGTCCAGCACCTCTTCGACCTTACATAATTAATATGAAAATTAATTTTTCGAGGGCCCAAACAAGGGAATTTGGCTAAAATCCCATGATCCAGAGTTCAATTTCGTGGGCCGTTTCCAATCAACCTGCCAAATTTCAGTCCATTCCGACACCGTCGCGGCAAATAACAAAATTGCCCCTGGTGCGGTTTTCTTTGTTAATTTTCTATCTAGCACTTCTTCAACCTGATGTAATTAATACAAAAATTAATTATTCGGAGGCCCAAACGAAGGAATTCTGATAAAATCCCGTGATCCCGAGTATGTGCCCTGAGTCCAATTTCGCGAGCCGTTTCCAATCAACCTGCCAAATTTCGGCCCATTCCGACACCGTCGCGACAAATGACAAAATTGCCTCTGGTGCGATTTTGCTTTGTTAATTTTTTGTCCAGCATTTTTTCAACCTGACATAATTAATTAGGAAATTAATTATTCGGATGCCCAAACGAAGGAATTTGGCTAAAATCCTGTGATCCTGGGTCTGTGCCCCGAGTCCAAATTCGCGGGCCGTTTCCAATCAACCTGCCAAATTTCGGCCCATTCCTACAACTCCGCGACAAAAGACAAAATTACCCCTGGTGCGATTTTGCTTTGTTAATTTTCAGTCGAGCACTTCTTCAACATAACATAATTAATACAGAAATTAATTATTCGGAGGCCCAAACGAAGGAATTTGGCTAAAATCCCATGATCTTGGGTCTCTGCCTCAAGTCCAATTTCTCAGGCCGTTACCAATCAACCTACAAAATTTCTGCCCATTCCAACACCGTCGTGACAAATGACAAAATTGCCCCAGGTGCAATTTTCCTTCATTAATTTTCTGTCCACCACTTCTTCAACCCGACATAATTAATAAGGAAATTAATTATTCGGAGGCCCAAACGAAGGAATTTAGCTAAAATTTTGAGATCTCGGGTCCGTGGCCTGAGTCCAATTTCGCGGGCCGTTTCCAATCAACCTGCCAAATTTCGGCCCATTCCGACACCGTCGCGATAAATGACAAAATTGCACCTGTGCGGTTTTGCTTTGTTAATTTCCGTCCAACACATCCTAAACCTGACATAATTAATAAGGAAATTAATTATTCGGAGGCCCAAACAAAGGAATATGGCTAAAATCCCGAGATCTCGGGTCCGTGCCCGGAGTCCAATTTCGCGGCCCGTTTCCAATCAATGTGCCAAATTTCGGCCCATTCCGACACAGTCGCGACAAATGGCAAATTTGCCACTGGGGCGGTTTTGCTTTGTTAATTTTCTGTCCAACACTTCTTCAACCTGACATAATTAATACGGAAATTAATATTCGAAGGCCCAAACGAAGGAATTTGGCTAAAATCC
>NW_019264299.1:3048-3479 GCF_002742605.1 Olea europaea var. sylvestris | reverse complement strand
TGTCCAGCACTTCTTCAACCTAACATAATTAATAAGGAAATTAATTATTCGGAGGCCCAAACGAAGGAATTTGGCTAAAATCCCATGATCTTGGATCTCTGCCTCGAGTCCAGTTTCTCAGGCCGTTACCAATCAACTTGCAAAATTTCCGCCCATTCCAACACCGTCGTGACAAATGACAAAATTGCCCCTGGTGCGATTTTCCTTTGTTAATTTTATGTCCAACACTTCTTCAACCCGACATAACTAATAAGGAAATTAATTATTCAGAGGCCCAAACGAAGGAATTTGGCTAAAATTTCGAGATCTCGGGTCCGTGGCCTGAGTCCAATTTCGCGGGACGTTTCCAATCAACCTGCCAAATTTCGGCCCATTTCGACACCGTCGCGACAAATGACAAAATTGCCCCCGGTGCGATTTTGCTTTGTTAA
>NW_019264299.1:0-2938 GCF_002742605.1 Olea europaea var. sylvestris | reverse complement strand
TGTGCCCCGAGTCCAATTTCTCAGGCCGTTTCCAATCAACCTTCCAAATTTCGGCCCATTCCGACACCGTCGTGACAAGTGACAAAATTGCCTCTGGTACGATTTTACTTTGTTAATTTTCTGTCCAATACTTCTTCAACCTGACATAATTAATAAGGAAATTAATTATTCGAAGGCCCAAACGAAGGAATTTGGCTAAAATCTCGTGATCCCGGGTCTGTGCTCCGAGTCCAATTTCGTGGGACGTTTCCATTCAACATGCCAAATTTCGGCCCATTCCGACACTATCGTGACAAAAGGCAAAATTGCCCCTGGTGCAGTTTTGCTTTGTAATTTCTTGTCTAGCACTTCTTCAACCTCACATAATTAATAAGGAAATTAATTATTCGGAGGCCCAAATGAAGGAATTTGGATAAAATCTCGTGATCCCTGGTCTGTGCCACAAACCCAATTTCGCGGGCCGTTTGCAATCAACCCGCCAAATTTCGGCCTATTCCGACACCGTCGCGACAAATGACAAAATTGCCCCTGGAGCGGTTTTGCTTTGTTAATTTTCTGTCCAGCACTTCTTCAACCTGACATAATTAATAAGGAAATTAATTAATCAGAGGCCCAAACGAAGGAATTTGGCTAAAATCCTGTGATCCCGGGTCTGTGCTCCGAGTCCAATTTTGCAGGACGTTTCCGTTCAACCTGCCAAATTTCGACCCATTCTGACACCATCGTGACAAAAGAATAAATTGCCCCTGATGCGATTTTGCTTTGTTAATTTCCTATCCAGCACTTTTTCAACCTGACATAATTAATACGAAAATTAATTATTCGGAGGCCCAAATGAAGGAATTTGGCTAAAATCCAATGATTCTGGGTCTCTGCCCCGAGTCCAATTTCTCGGGCCATTTTAAATCAACCTGAAATATTTTAGCCCATTTCGACACCGTCACGACAAATGACAAAATTGCTCCTGGTGCGGTTTTACTTTGTTAATTTTCTGTCCAACACTTCTTAAACCTGACATAATTAATAAGGTAATTAATTATTCAGACGCCCAAACGAAGGAATATGGCTAAAATCCCGAGATCTCGGGTCCGTGCCCTCAGTCCAATTTCGCGGGCCGTTTCCAATCAACGTGCCAAATTTCGGCCTATTCCGACATCGTCGCAACAAATGAAAAAATTGCCTCGGGTGCGGTTTTTCTTTGTTAATTTTTTGTCCAGCACTTCTTCAACCTAACATAATTAATAAGGAAATTAATTATTCGGAGGCCCAAACGAAGGAATTTGGCTAAATTTGCCGTGATCCCGGGTATGTGCCCCGAGTCCAACTTCGCGGGCCGTTTCCAGTTAAGCTATCAAATTTCTGTCCATTCCGACACCATCTAGACAAATGACTAAATTACCCCTGGAGCGATTTTGCTTTGTTAATTTTTTGTCCAGCACTTGTTCAACTTGACATAATTAATTAGGAAATTAATTATTCGGAGGCCCAAACGAAGGAATTAGGTTAAAATCCCGTGATCCCCGGACCGTGCCACGAGTCCAATTTCACGGGCCGTTTTCAATCAACCCGCCAAATTTCGACCCATTCCAACACCGCCTCGTCAAATGACAAATTTGCCCCTAGTGCGGTTTTGCTTTGTTAATTTTCTATCCAACACTTCTTCAACCTGACATAATTAATAAGGAAATTAATTATTTGGAGGCCCAAATGAAGGAATTTGGCTGAAATCCCGTGATCCGGGGTCTGTACCCCGAGTCTAATTTCGCAGGTCGTTTCCAATCAACCTGCAAAATTTCGGCCCATTCCTACACCGTCGCGACGAATGACAAAATTGCTCCTGGTACAGTTTTGCTTTGTTAATTTTCTGTCCCTCACTTCTTCAACCTGACATAATTAATAAGGAAATTAATTATTCGGAGGCCCAAACGAAGGAATTTGGATAAAATCCCATGATCACAGGTCGCTGCCACGAGTCCAATTTCGCGGGCCGATTCCAATCAACCTACCAAATTTCGACCCATTCCGACACCGTCGCGATAAATGACGAAATTGCCCCTGATGTAGTTTTTCTTTGTTAATTTTCTGTCCAGCACTTCTTCAACCGGACAAAATTATTGCGGAAATTAATTATTCGGAGGCCCAAAAGAAGGAATTTGGATAAATCCCGTGATCCCGGGTCTAGGCCTCGAGTCTAATTTCACGAGTGATTTCCAATCCACAGGCCAAATTTGGGCCCATTCCAACACCGTCGCGATAAATGACAAAATTGCCCCAGGTGCGGTTTTGCTTTGTTAATTTTCTGTCCATCACTTCTTCAACCTCACATAATTAATAAGAAAATTAATTATTTGAAGGCCCAAACGAAGGAATTTGGTTAAAATCCCGTGATCTCGAGTCTATACTCCGAGTCCAATTTCGTGGGACGTTTCCAATCAACTTGCTAAATTTTCGCCCATTCCGACACCATCGCGACTAATGAAAAAATTGCCTTGGTGCGATTTTGCTTTGTTAATTTTCTGTCCAGCACTTGTTCAACTTGACATAATTAATAAGGAAATTAATTATTCGGAGGCCCAAACGAAAGAATTAGGCTAAAATCCCGTGATCCCGGGGCCGTGCCACGAGTCCAATTTCGCGGGCCATTTTCAATCAACCCGCCAAATTTCGACCCATTCCAACACCGTCGCGTCAAATGACAAATTTGCCACTGGTGCGGTTTTACTTTGTTAATTTTCCATCCAACACTTCTTCAACCGGACATAATTAATACGAAAATTAATTATTCGGAGGCCCAAACGAAGGAATTTGGCTGAAATCCCGTGATCCCGGGTCTGTGCCCCGAGTCCAGTTTCGCGGGCCGTTTCCAATCAACCTGTCAAATTTCTGCCCATTTCGACACCGTCGTGACAAATGACAAAATTGCTCTTGGTGCAGTTTT
>NW_019264298.1:8502-12601 GCF_002742605.1 Olea europaea var. sylvestris | reverse complement strand
CTTTGGCCCAATCCATGTCAAAATTTCGAAGAAAGTATAGCAATTCCAGATTCAAGTTCAACCGGCCCAAGTTTGGAAGATCTTGTATGCCTAAAATTGCTAAACACGGACCAATTTTAAGGTGCCCATCTTTTAACAACATAACACCATTGTTATTTGGGCCAAAATATGAAGAAAGCTTAAAGTGTAACCCATTTTCTCCTTTGGTTCCCTTCGACATGAGTGCAACCTTGACTTCTCCATTTTGCACCTCCGTCAACATCACTTTTTGACGATTTTCTTCCCTTCTCGCCTCCATGAATACTTCCTTGGTCTAAGGCAGTGGTCACTGGCTCAATATTCTGCCCTGAACGTCATCTAAATCCCAATTGAGGCCGACGAGATATTCATAAACTCATTCATTTTCAAGTTTTTTTCTTATAGTTCATGCTGTCACCTGGGCATTCCCACACTTCTTCATGGCTAAGATCGAGTTCTTGCCAACGGGAGGTCATTTTCAAGTAATACTCACTCAATAACCTCCCATTTTTCTCGTTTGGCCTCTCACAATCGTGTTTTAATTTCAAAATTTTGGGATAAATTTTCGGTGTCCAAATACACCTTTTTCATGGCAACCCAGATGTCCTTCGCGATTGGGAGGAAAAGATAGGTTTTTTCCTTACCAGCCAAGCCATGTTCATAGAATTTTCTAATTTCCATCTATGCAATCGGGTGGCATTTTTAGGTTTCTTTGCGTCTCCGGTCAAATAACCATGTTTTCCTTTGCCTTTAACTACCAATTTCACCGATTGAGCCCATTCCTTAAAATTTCTTCCATTTATCTTCTCTACAATAAGTTGAAAAGAGGTACTTACCACTTCATGAGAACTCATTGTCGAGTTGATCTCTGCCTCACTGTGATGACTCTAAGGTCATAGAATTGTAGATAGGATTTTCCTTCATTAGTTGCTAGGTTTAAAGTAGCCTGTGGCTCTGATACCAAGTTAAGTCTTGAAATTTCATCTTAAAATGTTAACTTTATTAAGAGGAATAGTCCAAACTCTTATATGTTTACATCTTTATTTGATATGGGATATTATCCCTTAGCATGTCCTCACAAGATGGTCGATCTTTTGAGCAAAACTTGATATTTGTGTGCTTATTTTGAGTCTTAATCTGATTGAATTGTTCGTTAAAGTTTAATGGGCTATGATACGATTTGGAAAGAGATTATTTTTCTTCATATACAGTAGTGAAATATACAGCCCTATTAATAGTACAATGTTGAAGAGAAGAAAAGAAAAAAATCTCCTAATTTGAAAATAAAATAATGTTTCCTAATTCATCTAGCTTACTATTCTTAACTAATTATAGTACAAAAAGTCAATCCAATCAATTTACCATATAGTTTCTACTAAAAAAGGAAAACCAACATCAAAATTGAAAAACTAACAGTAAGATATTTTTGGATAGCTTGTTGCAGGTATTTGTTAAAAACTTGAACGAATCCCCACAAAAAGGGGAATTTTGCATAGATGTCATAACATTTGAAAATGCATCAAACTTTGTCAATTTTACAAATGGTGCTCAAAAGTCACTTTTTGGATGTGAAACGTCCAAATTGCCCTTGACTATGCCTTTCTTGGTGCATTTAATACACATTAATTCTAATTGCTGACATGGTTTGATCATTTGACTTATATCAGGAAAACCATTGAATATATTTAATATACAATAGTTAATAGAATTCTTAACAAAAATAAATAAATTCATAACTAATATTGCTAGATGACGACGTTTTCTTTTAAAAAATCTCAACTTTGTTTACATTTCCTCCATTCTAATATCAAGAAGAAAATATTTATGGATTCATCTATGCAAAATTCCTTAGTGTAAATATCAACAATTAAACTATCGAAAAAAATTGTGGAGACCAACACTTCAACTGTCAAACTCAACGCTTAGTAAATGTTGGGAAAGACATTTAAACTATGGTTTTCACCTATTTGCTATTATTTTGTATAATTTATTCGTAGGTACCACTTGAACACAAATAAAGTCCGATATATTTATTATGTCGAATGCTTACAATTGCTATCTCAAAATTTCAAGTATGATAATAATTTGAAATTCATCGAGTCGCATGAGTGAACTTTTGTACATTTAGATGACGAGTGAAAGTGACGAGGGAACAAAACCACTTCAATCTTAGTTCCAAGTAATATGACCCTAGCAAGACTCATGTTATAATTGATGGAGAAGCTTCGTATTCATGATCCATGCATTGAAATCAAATTGAAGTTCAAAGTCTAGAATAAGAATATACCTTTGTCCGAAATACGCAAAGATGAAGATTTGACTAAGTAATATCTTAGTTCATAAGGAAATTGCGATCTATATTAGACTTTGGGAAATTGAACTTCCAAATGTCAACACATTGAGGGATACAAGTTTCCAAGATTATTCATTTGCGGCAGAGGAAGGTTATGGAAACTTACAACATGATGAGGTCGAAGAAATGCAAAATGTCAAAAACAATAGTGCACCTCGAACAGTAATTTGTAATATTGGGACCATCCTAATACATGAGAACTTGGAAAACCCATTACAAGGTGCAGAATTGGAAAATATTATTGATGGTAACAAGCCAATGTCACAACATACCATGGCTTCGGATAGATACAAATGCGTTAAAAACATGAATACGTCCCAATATGGATAGATGGTTCTATAACTATCGAGATTAACATTTTCATTTCATATATTAATTGGTGTTCTAAGACATGAAGGGTCAAGTTCTAACAAACATGATTAGTATAAAATTCACATTAAAATCTAATAACAGCTTAAGTGATCATGAAAGCCCAATCATATTAATAACAACAAATAGAAGAAAAGAGATTCAAAAAAATCGATCTGGCAACACAGCATATTACATCCAAATGTTAATTAGCAATTTGAGTTCATAATCCTAACAATATCTTAACTATTGCCCTTACGATTTTAGAATATAACTGAACATTCAGCATTGAAATTGGCAATTTTTTGCTGAATTTTAAATTGATATTTCATTACTTAAAATTATAACGCCCTTGTTTCATGTGGCAAAAGACTAGTATACTATTACGTTTGAGTAATATTTGTGCAACATTATATATAAGTATGTGACATGCACTTTCATTTGTATCCTAATTTCTGTTTATGTGACTTATTGTGTATATAACTTGCATTCGTAACTATAGGTTTCCTCCGTTAATCAGACAATGTACTTAGTTAGTGGTGAAAGTTCCTCTTTCATTTTTTATACAGAAAATCGGACATGCACATGTAGAATGCTTCAAGTTGATCAACTACCTTGTCCATATGCTTTGACTGTGTTTGCGAGTATAAAGATAGATCCATATGAATACTATTCTTACTACCACACAAGTTAAGCATACAAAATACATACCAAGAAACCATTTTTCTCGTCGAAAATCCACCTGAATAGATAGTGTCAAATGATGTCAATTATATAGTTGTACTAGCACCTAATCAAAAGCGCAGTTGTGGAAAGCCTACTGAGAAGAGATTCAGACCAGCTTATGAAGAAAACATAACTGTCAAATACGGCCAGCGTGGTGAAAGTTGTTACAATCGTAGAACGTGCAAAGCCTATTTTCATTAAGTCAGAGCCACAAGAATAAAGAAAAGAAGAGGATGAAGACTGGCAATACACATTGATAGATTTGTGATAATTCATTTGTTTTTTCATTAGTTGATTTTTTGTGATGTAAGATACAAAACATAGGATGATACATATTGACCATATTATTAATAATATAATGCTCTTATTTTGTGTTGATAAATCAATAGGATAACGACTAATAAAGTATGTAGTAACCCTACAATAGGATCTGTGACATGTGTTGTGATTGATTGCAATTCACTTTGGATGCACAGCATGAATGTGTAACCTCTAACACGTATGACACGCGTGTACAGTATGTCACACATGAAAACTTGTATGCAAAAATATTATATGATCATGATCTGTGACCAATTTGCAGTGACCTGTGACCACTGTACAAACAATATGCAATTAGCTGTGACCAATATGAAATGACCTGTGACCACTTTC
>NW_019264298.1:584-2859 GCF_002742605.1 Olea europaea var. sylvestris | reverse complement strand
AAACTCTGAAATAGAGAACTTTACAAATCTTCCGACTATGTTAAACCATAGCTCACTGTCATTAGGTTGTTGCACCCATCTCAACAGAAAAATAATGCATCAACTGAAATTGGACAACGATTTCCTCACATTCCAAGAAGTGGGAGAAACACGTATTCTACAGTATTTGACGTTGGGCTTCAATTAGGTTTTTTTCGAAATTTGACAGCACACCTTTGATGGGGGTAATTGTAATTTTACTTGGAAACCAACTCTTCTCCGGACTAGAATATCTCCAGGCCTGCAACATTGGGCACAATAAACGCATCAGTTGGTCACAGATGGGAACTAGGTAGAAACAACAGCAACATATAGGTTACAAGTCCCCTACAACAGATCAAAAGTCAACAACATACTTACGAAACAACACAATACCGTTCCATAAGTCACAAATGAACAACCAAATTTCAAAACCACAGTAAAAACCCTTTCTAGATTCCGGCATTTCGATTACAAATACACACTAAAAATTCAATGAAATATATCTCACGAATTTAAAATACTTCATCCATAAACATTACCCATCGATTAAAATGTTCATATGCATGCTCGAAATAAGTGAACAATTGAAAGTTTGAAACCACACCTTCTTCGCGGGCAGTTTCGTGACAGGTCGCTTGAATTTGTGTCTTTTAGATGATGAATCCTTCTGCACTTCATCAACTTTCCTTTTACCTCTTCTATTTGAGTCATGGATTCCAATTTTCTCCCTTCATCTATCACTCCTTGAACGCACCATTCTTGAAATTTTTGTAGGTATGGTTCAACTGTGACCAACCTTGTTTTTGGAAGGACCCTATATAATAGAGGTAAATACGAGAGTGTATGACGTTCATCGGGACTTTGCCGGCAAACGAATAGTGGTCAGATGTAGAATATGGCTTGGATGAAGGGCGGTGGTAATCATAAAATATGGAGACGTGACTGAACGTGGAGTTTATGAAAAGGGCGTGAAGGGAGGTTTTAATGATTATAGAGTATCCAAATTTTAAAACAGGTGAATTTAGGGAAAACAGTTATTAAATAATTTTAAAATAATTAATATAAGAAAAAAATCTGGTTACTGAAATATTAATCTTCCACTATGATTTAGGAATTATAAATAGTTAAACTATGGTTTTGTGTAATTTCTACAAACTAAAAAGATTAATAAACAAAAAGTCCAATGCGAGCATTGGGCTGAATCAACCGAAAAGCCTAAAACTAAAAATAAATAAAGGAATTGGAATGGGCCCAAAGTCCGGTGCATGCCTATGCCCACATTGGACTCTATTAGATCTACCCTAGTATCCGCCATCTCATCTAAATGCCCAACGTTAATATGCAAAGATGTATAATCTTAGGATGTGATTGGCCTGTGTGGCATAATTGCACCACAGCAAGAAAAAAAAATCCCATACTATCAAGCATCATGCAACCTACAAATTCTACTTTTATAATATAATAAGTACATATGTCTTAAAGAGAAATTCTTTTCTTGTTCATAGAAGGTGTTCATATTTTTAAGAACCCTAAATTTCAAAACATGAGATTTGCCTAATTGATACAGACTATGACAAATATGTATATTTAAAAAATACCTAAATCATAAAATTAAAAAATGCAAACACCAGTATAAATCTAAAATTCCAAATTACCACAAAATTGGTCGTACCACAAGCCCCAAATCCACTACATCCTACCTATATAAATTCATCAAAAAGATTGATTCCACCTTATAGATGAAGGGAAAATTTTAATGAATATCAAAAGAAGAACCAACAAAAGGAAGAGAAGAATTGGAGTGAGAGTGAGCATTAAAGTGCAATTTGAGAGAGATGAAAGAGTAAAGTTTCATTTCAATTTTTTTAATCTTCAATGAAAATGGTAGATTTTGGAGGTAGCTGACGAAATTGAACGATAGAGATAGCACCGTTTAGATTTTCGATGTGAGAGAGACGAACGAGAAGGTTTCCTTAAATTTTTTGGAATTAGGTTTAAATTTTGTTTTGGGATAGGTTTAGAAAGTGGGGGATGAGGGTGTTGGTTAGGTGGGTTTGATGGGATGTTTGTACACTATTTTTTCACAATTTTTTCGTCTAATCAAATCAATATTAAAATGTAACATTTTGGAAAATGCCAAGACAAAAAGTGATGGTGCAATTTCCTTTTAAAAACAAAGTTGGAATACCGAAGATCACATTTTCTAGGAGTTGACCTAGTTAGAAAGCAATGTTGACACACACACACACACACA
>NW_019264298.1:0-461 GCF_002742605.1 Olea europaea var. sylvestris | reverse complement strand
TATATATATATATATATATATATATAAACTTATCGTAGTTTATGTTTCATAGTTGTGAAATTGATTCTTTACTCCACATAAATTCTTAAATATTTTCTATTTTCAATATTGGATAAATAATGTTTTAATGTTTATCAATGTTCACAGAAGGCAAAGTTGACCTGGTTTGAAAACAATTTAAACAGCATTAATCTTGGGTTTAATTAAGAAGACACACATTTTATCCGTCTCTTCCTTCCTATTCTCTAATTTCATAACACATTTTCTCTAAAAATAAAAAATAAAAATTATTATTTTAATGGAGCCTAAGCATGGACTTGAGTTGTTTAAATCCAATGCGATATTATCTTCTCTACATACCAATCATGTGAATATTATGCACATAAAACAATCAAATTTCAAAATTTACACAGCGAACCATGTCATTCATAACCAATGTTGAGTGATTAAGCAATGTACTT
>NW_019264297.1:2718-3024 GCF_002742605.1 Olea europaea var. sylvestris | reverse complement strand
CAGCCCCCTCGAATCAGAGAAGGAACCGAGAGACGCAGGAATCAAAGTCAAATTCACACTCATACGAATTTCAGGGAAAACCATCCCAACAAGATGCTCAGTCTCACCTGCTATTGCTGGATCAATCAGCCCCGGTTGATACCTTGGCAATGGGCAATGCCCCTTCTCGACCAACCTAACTAAGCAAGATGACATACCAGGTCTCCTCTGAAGAAGTTCATTCTCCTCGAATCAACACATCGGCATGCATCTCCGAGAATCGACACATTTTACGAGAATCAACACATTGGAAGTCTTGCGGGGAAG
>NW_019264297.1:0-276 GCF_002742605.1 Olea europaea var. sylvestris | reverse complement strand
GCCAAAATGAAGTCTTGCTTCTCTAGCTTGGGTTGTCTTCCCGGATCCCTGCTTCTGCTTTTGGTTGTGGATCTGCTTCTCCAGTGACGGGCGAGAGAACACTGCGAACAGTGCACATCTCGTCTTATCCACTTCTTCATCTTCAGGAAAGACTCGCTAGAAAGCAGCTTGCTAAGAGTGGCAAGGAAGAGAGAGAAATCCCCCATTTTGAGGGGTCTAGAGGAAGAAGAAGCAATTACGCAACAAGCCCCTGACCGGGATAGGGATAGGAAAGAG
>NW_019264296.1:11105-12605 GCF_002742605.1 Olea europaea var. sylvestris | reverse complement strand
TTTTTGATAAATTTTAATAAAAATTGATGAAATGTACAACGAAGAAGTTATAGATCCAATGAAATGTGACTGAAAATAAGGCCGCGGTTGGTTTGCCGTTTTCGGCCCATTTTCGATTTTCCGTTTCGAAAACGCGAAAAACGTTTTTGGTCCGTCGTTTTTGAAAACGAGTTAAAATTTATAACCGAAAACGCAAAACAACTTTTTATTATTTTCAACGTTTTCAGTTATAAATGTCGAAAACGTTCAAAAGGGGCCGTTTTCAGGGAAAACTAAAAATCGTTTTGAAAATGAAAATGGAAAATGAAAACCAACCGTACCCTAAATTTTTGGAAAAATGAGAGCCAAACAATGACTAGATTTGCAAAATTGAACCTAAAGAAAACAGCCCGAGTATAATGGTAACAGAGGAAAAGAGCAATATAAAACACAGTTTGTCGATTTGGGAGACAGTTAATACACGAATCTCTCTAGAAAGGCAATCCAACAGCATCAAGAGATACACAAAATCACCATCAATGTCACACACCAGAATAATCAACTATTCAAAGTTCATAGCCTATCCTAAATGGTTCAGAAAATACAGTTTTGTACTAATAAAAAGAAATAATTGACTTAGATTCAAGTAAAACTACGAAAAAGTTCGAGCACACAATCGTCACAAAACATATAAATAGAGCTATAATTCAGTATTCCCATTGCTTCAACTCCATGCCATCGGGAGGGCTTCCTTCCACCTTCTTTGAACCCACTTCTTTCCAGTTTGTGGATAGCACTGTCCCATTTGACTCGACCTGTTGATTAGTTTGCCACAGAAAAATGTCATTATCGAAGCCTAGAAATAGAATATGCAGAATAAATGTTAATGACTGCCAATTTTAACAAATTAAGAATTTACAATCACGAATTTATTTCTTTCGAACGATGGTACAGGGGAGATTTGAACAAGGTTCTTCGACAGGCAGGGGATATTAAAAAAATACTTGTAAGAATAAGATTTGTTCTTACAAAAGATTTGCTCATCGCTCTTCTCGCGTCCTCATCTGCGTCTGTGTATATGTCTCTGAAAAATTTGTTCAAAGCTGCATCACCATCTAGTTTCTCTTCTTTTTCCTGATATGCAAATAAAAGTGAATCTTGCCTATTATGAAACAGCTATTTTTATATTCCGAGCACGAGATCATTTGAGAAGAACGAACACAGGCAACATTAGGGTTATTAAATCATATACCTCATTTTTCACTTGAGCTTCTAGTTTATCCCAATCTACTCTCTTCGGTTTGGAGGAAGGATACGTCGGTCTTTGGTTGCCTATTTAGAAAAATTAAAAAAAGGTAAACTTTCTTGAAGAGAAATAATACTCCATGCAAGGAAAATAAGTCTATTGAGTAAAGCACGCTGATATTAATCAACTTATGCGAAGCTTCAAGTTAGTTACCAAACTTTATATAGTTTCGTAGTCATTGAAGTTCACTTTCTATATCCGTGAAGTCACTCAGG
>NW_019264296.1:0-1762 GCF_002742605.1 Olea europaea var. sylvestris | reverse complement strand
AAAGTCCAAAATATTATTAATAGACATTGTCGACCGAATCTGGGTTTGGTGAAAAATTCGGAAGGGCAACTGTCAATTATTCAAAGTTGGGTATCTTGGAAATAAATATTGGTCAAATTAATTGCAGTTAGAGAAAATAATTATTTTTTATTGCCACATTATAGAAATAATTCGACGTTTGATTATTTTGTGCCATATGGGACATGGATATATCTATTCAATCACGTGTGCACTCGGAATATAATACATCCACATTTGAAATTTTAAATCAACTGATACATAAGAAGGAAATCGATTTTAAATTTATTGAAAGTAAAATTTAATTATTACTCTAAATAGAAAACGAGATCATAAATAGAAAATCGAAGCTCTATTAAAAGTTTAAAAATAAAAATAAAAATAGGAGTTGAAAGAAATTTTCACATATTCCATATTGTTACCCCTTTTTTATATTTATTTTTGAGTAATGCCAGAATTAGTGCTAAACACCAACATAGGTGACATGCAACTTTATTAATTGATTAAACCCTTAAAGTAAGAAATTGATTAATATTATGATGTCTTATCATTTGTAACCCCCTAAATTGATGTTGTAATTCCAATGATGTTACCTAATTTACTTTTTTCTTTTTTTTTTATTCACTATGAGAATTTCATGTTTTCCATACAAAAATTATTTGTATGGAAAGATTCCTATTTGTGGGAACAAGCCTTTGCTTGCAAAAGAAAATATTTTGTAGGAACATTTGTGGGGCAAACATCGAGAGGTTAGGGGATAGACAACAAATCTTTGAAATTTGTGGGTTAAAGGTTTTTCCTATGAATCCTTTGGAGACAAATACAATTTATCTCATAAATTTTTCTCTGACAAAGTCATTCATATGCTAAAGTTAATTTTGTCCATGAAATGATTTCATTTTTCCCTACAAATTAAGTCGTGGGCCAAATCGTCCTTTTCCCTATAAATAAATTTTCGTGGCCTAAGATATATATATTTTTCCTTATAATTAAAAATTTGTGGCAACATGATACATATTATTTTGTGGGCTAAACCTATTTTTCTCTACAAATAATTTTTCGTGGAAAAAATATATTTTTAAGCTAAAATGAAACAATTCACAGGGAGAAATTAAATTATTTTTATATATTTTATTTGTTATTTATATTATATTATTTTTTTAACCTTATTCAAATAATATAAAGATACAAAATGATAATAAATTAATTAAGACATGTAGTATCAATCAATGTAACATTGAATCCAAAATATTTCATCAACACGCAAATAAAACCATTCACCAAGTATGATTACATCTAAATTTAAAAGGAGTATTGCAAATATGCTCTATGTCTAATATTATGAACTTAAAAAATATAATTCGTCATCCTTGTGAATTAGATATGTAAATGATTTTCGCTAGAGTTATTCTCTTCGTACTCAATAGCATAATCTTCCTTATTAGCATTATTCTGTATTGACAATGGCGTAAATGGTAGTAAAATGAAGCCGGAATTTTACCACATAGCCGGTGCATAGAATAATGTCAAGATTGCAATATAGAATTAAATTGTTGCTCAACAACCTTCAGCTTTTTTTGCATCCTTTGCTCCATTTTCACTCGAGCTGTATCGGCTATCTTTCGAATAGTACATTTTGCTTTAACTCCTTCCAAACTATGTACATTACAAGATGATGCCCTTATATCTCGAAGGCGACCATCTCCCTACCAACGAATTTGACACCAGAGCTTTGTACCTAAAA
>NW_019264295.1:12208-12606 GCF_002742605.1 Olea europaea var. sylvestris | reverse complement strand
TTTTTTTTTTGCAGCTGTTGCTTAGCTTTTTGAGCTAGATTCATTTAGTTGAGAATTAGGTTCGAAGTTAATTGACGAGTTTTCTAGTTCTTGATGTGAATTGAATACCTAGTGTGATTTGTTCCTGTAGAAGCGTGTTTAGAATTTTTAGAGCTAGTACAGGATCTAAATAAAGTTGCGAACCTGCAAGAGAGGATAAGTTGCTGCAGGCTTGGAGAAAGATTGTATGTTGGAGTTTATACATAAATTTGATAATGTGCTATAAATTTTATTTTTTACCATTTTTATTTTTGAATGGTCATGACTTTGACATTTTTTCCACTGCCTCTTTATTTAATATTTTGCAACTTACCATGTACTATATTATGTTCGTACGAGTTCATGATAGGTTGGGTGAA
>NW_019264295.1:0-2538 GCF_002742605.1 Olea europaea var. sylvestris | reverse complement strand
TAATTATTCTGATTATTTTGTAAACTTCAAATATTGGGTGGATGAAGTTTTAACTGATTTCTCAAATACATGGAAAATCCTACTGCATGCTTCCAGAATTATAACAAGATTTTCAAGATGTCACATAAAGAAAATAATGTAAGTACCCAAAAAAATAATAACAACAATAATAATCATTTAAGGAAACTAGGTACAGCACCTAAAATTGAAGTTTCATCACTAGTCCATATTTTAGTTCCAAGTTTAAGCAAATATTCGAAATACTGGGACAAAGAGCTGTATTGTCTCTTTAATTTAAACCCTTTCCCGATGTGAAGATTTTATATTTGAAAACTGTTAGATGTTTGGTTAGATCATAACAATTTGACTAAATTAAATTATCCCATCTGTCTGTGCATACGGATCAAGAATAAGAAGACGACAAAGCAGTGGATAGATATTACCTCACAATAACCTGTGCATAATAGCATTGAAAAGTACTCAAAATCTCACTTAGGAATTGTCTCATTCACAAAGTCAGATCTAAAGTACTAGTCTCCATTCTTGCATGCTTTCTGTGATTTTCCTTTGAGGATGAAGAAAATAAGGACAGAGATAAGCTACTATCAACTACATCATTCTTGGAACTTGTATGATTTCTCCCATCGACTTCACAGGTCGATTTTAGAGATAAATTTAGATCAAGATTCACCTCTGAAAGCTTTCTTTTCAATGCGCTTCTACCTCCTTGATCTACCATCGGAGCCTTCTCACTTTGAGGGAAAGAAGTTTGAAATTGATTTGTGCGTTCATGCTTCCTATCTTGCAATTTGCTACTGAGATTTGGGTTTGATAAGGTTATTCCAACTTGATTTTGCCAAAAATTTTGATTTGGGAATACTCTTTCTGGTTCTTTCTGATCATTTTCAAGGGCTCTCCAGCAGGGCTCTTGCCTATTCTTGTGAAAATCATAACCCTGTATATATCCCTTGTTATCGCTCCTAAAAATCCTCTCAGAAGCTGATCCATACAATTTATTTCTTGTTATAGTGCTCGATCCATTGTGAGGAGGACCATAAACAGAATTGTCACGGTGACTCCAAATGGCATCTCCATAGCTTTTTAACAGGATAATAACGAAATTATGGCTGGAAAAAGTTTAAAAGAGGAAAAAGTGTCCATATTCAATAGGCAATTTTAAGTTTATACGTACCGTAAACTCGAAATGGGTGTTTGATTGTAAGTTTGTAGCATAGGAAGCTGACGAAGGTTATAAATATGATGATCTCCACCATTAAGAAGAAGCTGTTGCTCCAAAATAACTGCAAATTATAAATTTTCCAGCAAAATTTATTAGGAGGCACTAGAACCCTACTTTTGGTATTATGTATGGATATTTCATACCTTGATTAGGGTCGTCTATCTTCTTGCTTCTGTACATCTGATCGGACAACACTAATCCAAAGATTTAGTTGCAAAATTAAAGTGAATCAAAAGTATAAAGCAGAAAAATTCTGATAATTAATTGGATTTTAATTGTCAAATTATAATGAACTGAAGATGGCTCTTGACATGAGCAATGCTAAGGCCATTAATGTTCATCAATTGAAGAACCAACTTTGGAGTTGCTCCTACACCAATAATATGTAAATTAAAACCTATAAAGAACAATATTTATCGAGGGGAAATATTGGAAAATTAAGTAATTAGGTTAAAAGAATTTGAAGGACTCACTCTCTTGTCCTCCTAGTCTTTCAACTGCATGAACAAAGCAAAGGTGGAGCTCCGGTGTCCATCGAAGGCGAGGCGTTTTCGATCTATTGTACTGTCTTATAGATCCAGAACTGGCCTTCTTTCCATTCTCTTCAACAGTGCTGTTGCTTGAGCTGTTCCCATACATGGGTTTGCCTTCATTTTCAGTTTCATCTATCTCCTCTTCACCTTCAATCGGGTTTGTTGGGCTGCTTGTATTGGAATTTTCCATGGTTGATCAAACCCGTTTCGTCTCTTGATTAATTAATCTCTTGCTGCTTGCATTTAGAAGAAAATTTTTGTCTGTAGAAAGGATTTAAAGGAATCTGGTTGTCACCAAATTTGAGAAATGATGTGATCTGCTCTTACTTTTATCTTAAAGAACAAAGTAGATGGAGATTTATTCTTAACAAGAGAGCAGAATAACAATTGCGGAGAAAGTAGATAGAATTGGGAATGAAAAATCCTTGTTTGGAATATAAATTAGACCTACACCCACCACCCCCTCCATTTGTTTACTTATCATACATTCATAATATCCTTCATACATGTGTATGGATGATAATACATGTACACAATAAATCATCAAGAAAAAGGTGAAGATTCATGGTACAATGTCAGAAAGGTTAACATAATAACACATGACATTTTATCATTGAATTTTTTAAAACACGATTAACGTTTCCATCCAATCATATATTGTCAACACTCATTATGTCAAATCATATGTCAACATCTTTTTGGCAAAGTGTGCAAATAGTTATTAAAAAAATAATGACAGTAACTTGTGAAACAAAAGACCATTCT
>NW_019264294.1:25981-29379 GCF_002742605.1 Olea europaea var. sylvestris | reverse complement strand
TTTTCAGATGGTAAAGATTATGTTATGTTGAAGTACAATAGGGTCGAGGACTTGAGAATACGAGGTCTCACGTGCAAGTCCCATGAGTGTATGGTTACATGTTGGTTTTTATATATGCATGTTACTTCTTGTATCGGCCCCCAAAGGAATGGCTATTTCTTCCAATGACAAGCATAAAAGTTTTCTTTAGCCAAGTCATATTTGTTCTTTTTACTTCTATAGCCTTTTCGATATACTTTGTGCAGCACTGTTTGTAATTTGAGTGCAGAAATTTACTCTTGCATTTTTTTACTTGTGCCTCTGATGATCATAATTCCTCTCCCTTCTTGCTGTTGAATGGGATTATACTGTGTAAAACTTGTTGCTAAAATTAGGATCCACTGCAAATATAATTCTTGTGATCATTACCCATCACTGTCAAAGGAGACTACTGCCTGGAAATTAATTTCTGCAAGTTGCTCAAGATCTTTCAGTAGCCTTTGATTCGAGTTCACTGAGAACAATATCTTGGTAGCTATACAGGTTACTTGTTAAAACTTTGTTAAAACATCAGAACTCTGTTTGACAGAGGACCTCAAAAGGCTCTGAAAAATATCTGAGCTAGAACTCGCACTGGTTTGATGATTAAGTGTCCTGAGAAAATTGTTAAATTTTTGTAAAATGTTTGTTGGAAATGGCTGGAAAGTATTTTGTTGGGGTTTTAGTTTCTACTAACTTTATGTTTGTTACGTTGAGCTCGACAGAATCACAAAATATCTCCCTTGTCACTTCTTTATTCTTTTCCTTTCTTAAATTCCCAAGTGTCGCCAAGTCTTTACTTAATATTTTTAAAGTAACGTGAAAAGTAAATTTGTATGGAGTTACGCCTACAACAAAAGGCTAAAGTAAAATCATTCATAATTAATAATTAATCTTTAAACAAAGTTGCCGTCCGATAAATTTAACTTAAAGAGGAAAATCTGTTCAAGTAAAATCAATTAAAGAAACCAAAAAAGGTAAATTCTATAGACATAGTTATTAAGCCCTGCTTCTTCAACAAATTTTAACAAAAAATGGAGTCGTTATCTTTGACCGTAGGCCCTATCCGTGAGAGGAGCAATCAAAAGTTTTGGTTGCCAACGGTTAAAAAATCAATTTTTTTTGCCTCAAAAATTGGCTCGAGACAAGTCCTAAACCTTTTTTGCAATACATCTCCGCTCTTGATTGCCACAAACCGTTAGTTTCCCGTAAGAGTCGAAAAGAAGGTGGTAAGATAATAAATGTGCAACGTTGTGTTAAAATTCTAAAAAGTATCATGTTATGTGTACAAATTTTTTTTACAAAACTCTTTCCTCACTACTCACAATAGGAGTGAGGACTACAAGTCGACATTTTTTAAACAGTTATGCTATTTGTACAGATCAATTTGCACAGGGTCTGTACAAATGCTCTCACATGAGGGTGGATTCCACACATGGGGTTTACATGTGGGGTCCACTCCCATGTGAGAGCCCTGTACAGAATCTATGCAAAGGGGTCTATTCAGAGAGTTTTATTCTTTTTTAAATTCAATCGGAATCCCTTTTTGTAAGAATGTAATACATTCTTTACAAATGTGTTTGTACACATCTTTTTATTCAAGAAATTATATCATATTGTGACATAAAGGTGGAAAAGAAAAACAATGATCTGAACTGAAGTGGTAGAGATTCCTTGTGCGCAATTAAAATCGAGTCCTCTTTGATTTGATGAGTGAAAACTTTTTGAAAAAACTCAGCCTTTATCTATGATTTGATCACACCAATTTGACTTGTTGAGAGGGGAGTACTTGTGTGCGGGCACGTGCGTAAGAAAAAGAGAAAAGGTAAGGGATAAGACGTGTCAGAAGGTTAGAAACAAAGTAACTTTTTTTCCAAATTTATGCCGCCCTGCTAATATTGTCTGAATTACGACAAAGTACACTTGTCAACTTTCAGTTGAAAGTGGCAAAAGAAAAATCAAAAAATAAAAACTGGACCAACTGTAACAATTCTGACAGCAGTTCATCTGTACACGGGAAATTGGTGAAATTTATAAGACAAACGTAGGAATAAATTATATTATCCATGGAAATATAGTCTTACATATTCCCACATCTCAATGAAATCAGGGTAGGCTATTAAAAATGGAATTTAAATTCCAACTTTCACTTTTTAACGATTTAATAACTTTTTTTACTATCTAGACATTTTCTTAGTTTTCCTTTACTGTGTTCCCCCGCCCCCTCCTCCCCCCTTTTTTTTGTGCGATGAAAATAAATTCTATCTTTAATTGTTAAAAAAAATTTCTTTAATTAACAATTTTTACGTAAAATAAAGTCAAACGAATGTTAAAAGATAGATGATTTTTTTCCTTTTGACAATGGAAACAAATTATATCTCCAATACCAGTAAATTCTATCCCTTTAATCGACAATTTTCATATAAAATAAAGTTAAATGAACATCAAAAAATACTTTTATTTTAACATTTTTCACGTGAAAAACTATACCAATCAAACATAATAATTGACAATTATCAGTAAAACAATTTCTGGACAATTCAATTCCCTGAAATTCGTTTCCTTTCCATCCAAATTCCATCTTTGCAATTAAATCTACTCTAAGTACCTAGATTTTGTTATAAAAAGAGAGAGAAGAGAATAGAATAGAGAAAAGTCAATTGACTTGTGTATTTTATTAAGAACCAAAACCCTCTATTTATAGGGCAGAATTAGGAATACAATAGTAATTATTTTTAGGGTTACAGGGGTGTAATTGTCATTCACCTCTAAACCCTAATAATCTTTCTTTTTACCACACTCCCCCTTGAATGACACATTACAAAATATCTATCTCATTGAAACATTAATTGGCAAAAACCCAATGGGACAAAAATGCCACCAAAAAGAATAAAAATAATTTGGAGTAATAAAATGCTGCCTCGTTAAAACCTTGTCAAGAAAATCTAGTGGGACAAAACTTGATTGAAGGAAAAACAGCACAGCTACTCCCCCTAATTTCAATTCTTGTATTAATTCATCATTGCCTTGTATGTCACTATCTTCAATATTGCAACTTTGGTGAAATGCTTCATGTTGTCTGTACAATTTTCAAATAACACCGTATTCGTAAGGGATACTTTATCATTTTTTGATAACTGTAGTAACATGATAATTCGAAAAATAGCTCTTGTTGATCTCTTCAAGAGTCTCATACATATAATTTATTATTTTGAGGATAAATGTCTTGTGTGTTATAGACATTAATTACACGTAAAATATGCCTCATTAAAACCTTATTAGGAAAAATCCTGTGGAAAAAAATCTTAATGAAGGAAAAAGAGTACATTATTCTTTTGAATACGCTACAAAAGTTGTCTTATTAAAAACTTTGCCAGGAA
>NW_019264294.1:21177-22984 GCF_002742605.1 Olea europaea var. sylvestris | reverse complement strand
CATCATATGAAATTTAATAACCATGAATGTTGGATTCTTCAAGAATAACAAATTATTCTTCATAACTAGTATATTCGTATTGTTCTACTTCAGAAGCAACAACAAAATATTTGTCGTAGATAGATTTACGAATAATATTCTCAACAATTAATCTATATTTGTAAAGCTTCATTATTTTTAATTTATATGAAGTACGTGAAAATCGAAGAAACCTTTATATATATATAAATTCCAAATATTATATCTTACCATATAAACATGATATGAATTTATATGGAAAAATTAATTACCAAACATGTATTAGGAAAAAGAATCTCCATACATAGAAGTTAACTAAAATGGCTACATCTTTTATTGGCTAAATTTTTTACCAACATACAAAAAATACTAAAACAAGCACGTGAATTTCACATATATAGAAATTAAATGTAGAACTAATATGTGACAAATTCAAAAGACAGTATTAATACTGAATAATACATGGAAAAAATGATTGAGTATGAATCAAAAGATATGAACTAATATGTGTACATATTACACATGCAAACGTGAATTAAAATTAATATGTATGCTAACGAAAAGTAAAGGAGAATGAACAACCTTGTTATGATGTACATGTATATCGAAAGAATTCACATGACACCAAATTAATTTGGGTACATATGATAAATATTTATACTTATAAAAAAAATTACTACATTTACTAAACTTTGAAAAATTAAGCTATCGTGTTGATAACATGTTATAAAAAGAGAGAAAAGAGAAGAGAATAGAGAAAAGTTAATAGATTTGTGTGTTTTATTAAGAACCAAAGCTCTCTATTTATAGGGCAGAATTAGGGATACAATAGTAATTATTTTTATAGCTACAAGGGTGTAATTGTCATTCACCTCTAAACCCTAATAATCTTTCCTTTTACAACATATTTTATTATATAAAGTTTATTTGACGTGATTTAAAAGTGAAAAGAATACTTTTTCCAAAAGGAAATACTTTGACGAGTTATATAACTGGGCACTAAAAATTTGCAATTTTGATAAAATCATACTTTTATCCCTCAGCTATTCACAACAATTTAGGGTGTTATAATCTACCCTAGAAAATAAATTTCGTTCTCGAAATTTTTACCTTAGGATTCCTCGAAGAGTTGAGATACTTGGCTCTTCTCGCTCTCAAGTGGCATTTGACAGAATGATTATGCCATTATATTTTCACTAGCAATCATTATGTTCCCAATACTTCAAAATTTTTTATTAATAATCCTTACTAGCTGATGCGAACCCTGTAGCAACGTTGACTACGAAACCCACAACGAGATTGACGAACCCAAGAAAGCCAAATTAATCCAAGAGTTTAGGATTAATCCAAAAGAAAGTTGAACCAAAAAACCCAACAAGAATGACGCTTGAAAGACCCCTTGATCACACAATCCAAGAATTAAATCCAGTTGTTTGAACGCCACAAGTTATCATTTGCTAAGTTCGAAATTGTTCAATGAAGAACGATGAAGAGAAGACAATACGCCTCACTTTTAATTCAATATCAATAATGTCAAAGGTTTTTAACAATTGAATGGAAACTCCTATTTATACTAAACCTAAAAACTAGGTAAAAATTGTGCAAAAGTCGAGTATAATCTCCAAAATATGAAAAAGAATCAAAATCTAACAAAATATGAAAAATTGCCAAAATTGAAAAATTCGCCAAATTTTTGGCCTGTGCGGCCGCATGGTTCAATTGAAATTGCACTTTTGGTTTTCGGTATGCATGTGTGCGGCCGCATGTGGTTTTGCCTGTGTGGCCGCAT
>NW_019264294.1:16768-18205 GCF_002742605.1 Olea europaea var. sylvestris | reverse complement strand
AATGGCTATCTCAACATTTTCTCTCTTTTTCTCCAACTCACTATTTGCTCTCATTTTTTCTAACTCTTTTGCTCTCCTCTCTTCCTCACTTCTCAATTTTAATTGGTCCTCATAGACTTGTGCCGGTGTTAATGGTACAAGAGTAATGGTCCTTCCATCCTTAATGAAACTATATCGATTTTTGTACCCATCATGCATAGCTTTCCTATCGTATTGCCATGATCGCCCCAATAAAATATGTCCCGCTTGCATTGGCACCACATCACACACTAACTCATCCTTATAACTCCCAATTGACTAATTAATTAACACTCTTCGATTCACCCTCACATCGCCACTCTCATTCAACCATTGCAATTTATAAGATCTCGGGTGTCTCAACAATGTTAAACCCAATTTTTCTACAAGAGATACGCTAGCTACATTAGTGCAACTACCACCATCAATTATAACATTACATACCGTATTGTTGACGTGGCATCGAGTGTGGAAAATGTTCTCTCGTTGCAACTCCAAGTCATCCGCTTTGACGTGAGTAGTGAGAGCTCGCCTTGTGACTAATAGATCCCCAACCGGCCCTTCAACTTTTTCTTCTTCACTAACACCCTCCAACGCCGACATGTCATCAAACTCGCCATCACTATCGCTCACAATCTCTCCATTATCCCGCAACACCATCCTTGTGATAATCCTCTACGCTTTCCGATCCTTGATACAAACCTTGCAATTTTTGATGGATTTTCCTATAATAGTGACTCGGAACAAACCTCCTTCTCATCAACTCATCCCAAGTGCTAATTAGCCTTTCCCGACCCCTACGCCGTGATGTAAGTACTTGATCCCACCAAGATATCGCGTAATCCACGAATTCAAGCACCACCAATTTTACCTTTTTCTCTTCCGAATAATTATAGCACTCAAAAATCATCTCAACATTCCTTTCCCAATCTAAATATGCTTCCAAATTGCTTCTCCTCTTAAATTGCGGAATAGTCATTTTAATACTCCCCAAATTTCCATCTACTTCATCTCCCAAGATATTTCTACCCCGTCTTTCCATCCTATCGCCCCTATGCCTCGCTCAACCCATATCAATGTTATTTTCATCAAAATCATCCTCATCACTATGATACTCATCCCGCCTTCCTCTCCTAGATTCACGCCTACCCGGCCCCCTAGCATTAGACATCTCCACTTGTCCCCGGCTAAGATTAGCAATTGTAGTACCCATTTGTGCCATCCATTCCCCTTGCCTATCCACCTTCTCCCTAACGTCATCCAGTACCCTTTCAAATCTCCTTATCATGTCCTCCGATACATTGTTGTCATTACCATTTCGGCTTGAATTAGAACATTCTCTTTCCGACATCATATCACACAATTTTTTTTTATGCCTCACAAAGATTTCACTCGGAAAACACTCACTATGGCTTTTTC
>NW_019264294.1:9085-10993 GCF_002742605.1 Olea europaea var. sylvestris | reverse complement strand
ACTCAATTCTAATCCTACTCCTATGACTGCTTCTACAGAGACTGGTCTGATTACTGAGATTGTACCTGATGTCTCTCCTCGTCGTTCTACTCGAGTAAGAGAAACCCTCCATCATCTTCATGATTATCATTATTTTTCTACTATTGTAACCTTGCATAAGCCTTGTTCTTTTCATGAAGCTAGCAGTGATCCTCTTTGGCAGCAAGCCATGAATGAAGAATTTCAAGCTTTAGAGAAAACTCGTACTTGGAATTTAGTTGATCTTCCTCATGGCAAAACTCCTATCGGATGTAAATGGGTTTATAAAATAAAAACTCATTCAAATGGATTTTCTGAGTGTTACAAAGCGCGTTTAGTGGCTAAAGGTTATAGTCAAGAATATGGTATTGATTATGAAGAAACATTTGCTCCAGTTGCTCGAATTACCTCTGTTCCCAGTCTATTGGCCATTGTCGCTGTAAAATGTTGGAAACTCCTTCAGACGGATGTCAAAAATGCCTTTCTAACTGGTTATCTCCAAGAAGAAGTTTATATTCATCCTCCACCTGGATTTCCTCATCCTCCTAATAAAGTTTGTAAGCTTCAACGTGCCTTGTATGGGTTAAAACAAGCACCACGAGCCTGGTTTGCCAAATTTAGTTCCACTATTACTCAGTTTGGTTTGATTTCTAGTCCACATGATTCTGCTTTATTTATTCATCGTACTGATAATGACATTGTTCTCCTGCTTCTTTATGTTGATGATATGATAATAACTGGTGATGATGTAGCATGTATTTCACAGTTACAACAGTATTTAAATCAACAATTTGAGATGAAGGATCTTGGTCCTCTAAGTTATTTCTTAGGTCTTAAAGTTTCATCCAACTGAGATAGCTACTATCTTTCTCAAGCAAAGTATGCTTCTGATTTGCTTTCTCGAGCTAGATCACAGACAATAAGACTGTTTCGATTCCCTTGGAACCAAATGTCAAACTTACTCCTATGTATGGTTCTCCTTTAGATGATCCTACTCTCTATCGCCAACTTGTTGGGAGCTTGATCTATTTAACTGTAACACGGCCTGATATTGCCTATATAGTTCACTTGGTCGGTTAGTTTATGGCCGCTCCTCGTACATCTCGCTTTTCTACTGTTCTTTGAATACTTCGCTATGTGAAGGGGACTCTCTTTCATGGACTTCATTTTTCATCTCATTCTTCTCTAGTACTATCTGGGTATTTTGATGCAGATTGGGCTGGTGATCCTACAGATCATCGTTCCACCACTGGTTACTGTTTCTTTTTGGGCAACTCACTTATTTCTTGGCACAGTAAGAAGCAGACTGTCATGGCTCGTTCTAGTACAGAGTCAGAATATCGTGCCCTTGCAGATGCTACTGCGGAGTTACTTTAGCTTTGTCGTTTATTAGAAGATATGGGTCTCTCTCACTCATCTTCTATTACTTTTCATTGTGACAATCAAAGTGCTATTCAGATTGCTCATAATAATCATGAGCGCATTAAATACATTGAGATTGATTGTCATTTTATTCGCCATTGTGTTACTCTTGTTATTCTCCATTTAGAATCTGTATCTTCCTCTGATCAGACTGCTGATATCTTTACTAAAACTCACCGACTTGGGCGTTTTCACGACTTAGTATGCAAACTAAAATGACATCTACAATACCATCTTGAGTTTGAGGGGAGGTGTTAGCATAATTTGTGTGATTGTAGCATAATTAATGGGACTATTAGCATAATTTGCTTGATTGTAGCATAATTAATGGGATTGCTTAATTCTGGGGATTACAGATTGCTTAATTATAGGAATTATTGTATATTTCTCATTTTATAGCATAGGCTCTCTTGTATAAATAGGGCTTACAACTTGTATTCTAAACACAACTCAGAAATATAATTCTCC
>NW_019264294.1:5776-7477 GCF_002742605.1 Olea europaea var. sylvestris | reverse complement strand
GTTACCTTTAAAATTGTCCATTTGGCTTGTCAGCTCGAGTGACCCGTGGCTCGATTTGAGAAAAGCCTGAGCCGACCTGGCTCGCGACTCAAAGAAATCAAGTCAAAACTTGGGTTGAGCCTCATTTTGAAGAATCAGCCCTAGCCCCAAGTAGTTTGTGTGGCTCGTCGAGCCAAACAGGCTAGCTCGTGATGAGTTGACCTGAAACACAGGCCATTTTGGCTCGTGTTATTTGAAAAAAATAAATAAATGGCAGCTATAGCCTCCTGTTAAAAAAAGTGAGACGATTGTAGTTGCATGCAACAGGCAGCTTTAGCTACCTTTAATACAAAAATAGAAGGCTACCTTCTACTTTTAAAAAAGGTATCTGTAACATCAAATTAAGCCCCGGTTTGGCCCGCATTTTTTGAAATGAAAATGGTGGAATAATATTTTTTTTAAATGAGTGGTTGAAAAAGAATGAAAAGTTTTCGATTTACGTGTAATATTATTTTATGGAAGATTGTGCGGTTGAAAATAGGAGAAAAAAAATGAAATAGAATTTAATGGGGCTAAAAGGTGGCTAAAATTTGAAATTCAAATTTTGCAGTACGGACGTATTTTTTGCTATAAATACGACGTGAAATTTTTGGTTTCATATCAATTTCAACAATAATGAAATTGCAGTGTTTTATTTTTCAAGTTCATTCTCCAACTTCTTTGTTATAATATTTGATTTCTTTTACTTCAATATTCAATATATTTTGTTATAATAAACACAAATGGATTTTACTAGTTATGAGATTAATTAATTTAAAGGTAGTTTTGAGTACTCTATCCAACTATGATGCATCTCAAAATATTCTAATTGATTTGAAGGATATCGAAGAGGAAGAAGTGCCCAAGATTAAAATGTTGAAAAAAGAATCCTCAAATTGTTGGCAACATATGACACATAAAAAGTTGGTGCCCAAAATGGAGTAAATATTTGGAAAGCATGTTGTAATTATTGTGGCAAAGAACTCAAAAGTCTGGTTTAAGGCATTTGAATAGACACGTATTATAGAATTGCGAAGAGAAATGAGTCAGTCTCAACTTGAAATAGACTGAACTAGTATTTAGCGATTTTGGTTATACTCTTTCCACGTTCGTATATTCACAAGAATGATTTCATGAAGGAATAGTTGTAGCCGAGATGCCGCTTATGGTGACAGACTTAATACACTTTACCCGACTTTTGCAAAATTATCTTCAACCCAAATATACTTCATATTGTAGAACTACTCTTCATGTAGATACTATAAAATTATATAACAAAAGAAAACAAGTTGCTATTGTAGGTCAAAAACTTTTGATAGTGTTATATTGTTTTACTCTTATTTATGGACCGATGATAATAAAAATATTATATTAATGCTAGGGCTCATTACATTTATCACCTTTGGATTCTATATAAAAGAATTACTGCATTTGGATCAGTAGAATATCCTCTTAATACCACTAATACATGATTTTGAAAGATATTATATAAGAATTTAGTATGCAAGAGGTGATTTTAAGTTTTACTTTCCAACAAGCAAAAAAACATTTAACAGTTTGTGAGCAAAGTATGACTTAGAAGAGAAATCATTTGCCACTAATTAAAGTATATATGGAACTCTATACATCTTATGTTCAGTCGTGTGAAAATTATGATAAAATTATTTCACTATATTATAATGG
>NW_019264294.1:0-1392 GCF_002742605.1 Olea europaea var. sylvestris | reverse complement strand
ACGATTAGATCTTACAACTTTGATACTTTTTTCACATTATTTCTCTATTTTCATTTTGAAAATCTTGAATTTCTCAAGTGCATGGAATTTATCATTGATCAAGTAAACATATCCATATCGTGAGAAATTATCAATAAAAGTTATGAAATATTTGTTCCCACATATGGTAGAATGTAAAGGTCCACTAATATTAGTATGTGTCAAGTCCAAAATGCTATCACTCATAGTGGAACCTTTCCTTATAGACTTAGTTAGCTTTCCTATTATACAATCCACATAGGTATCAAAATTAGAGAAGTCTAGAGAGGGAAATATTTCAACTTTTTCCAAGCTTTTCATTCTATTCTTTGAAATGTGACCCAATCGTTTATGCTAGAACACAGAGAATGATTTACAGATTAGAGCCATTTTCTTTAATACATTGGTAACACAAAAGACTTCACCAAAAAAAGTCGAAGACAATTTATATAAACCATCACGTAAGAGGCCATTTCCAATCAAACGAGAATCATAAAACAATTCAACCATTTCATTACCAAAATTAAAGGAAAAACTATGAGCATCAAGTTTCGATATAGAAATTTAATTTCGTCTTATTGTTAGTACAAAAAACTTATTTTCTAAAACATAAGAGAAACCAAACTCTAAAGACAGCTTCACTACTCCTATGAACTCAACCTTCACTTGAACACCATTTCCAACGTACAAGCTTATTTCATTTTCACTTAGCCCCCATTTGCTTGTGAACCCCTGCAAAGAATTTGAAATATGAATACTAACTTCCTAGTCTAACCCAAGAATTCAAAGGCACATCTCCAAGGGAAGATTCAAAATAAACTAATGCTAAAGAAATACATGCAGAACTCTTCTTCTTTTCTAATCAAGTCTTAAACATAAAACAATTGTACTACCAATGACCCTTCTTTTTGCACAACTTGCATCGATAATTTTTCTTCATAGTTCCTTTGGGACCACCAGAAGTCTGACCTCCAAAATTTTTATTTTCCTGATTGTAGTGTGACTTATTGCCTTTATGAAACTTAGACTTATGGTTATGAAAAGGTCCTTTGTTCATAGCTGAGAAGCTAATTGTACTGTTTCAACAATCTCACGCCACATCCTATATTCATTTTGGGCACATACTTTAATAAGATCATTTAAATCACATTTATCCCATTGACCATTATAAGCAACCTTAAGTGTGTGGAATTCAGTGACCTTAAATTGAATAATTTTTTTAAATGGATAATTCAAAACTTTGCAACATAATAGCCATGGCGTAAAAATATCCTTTTTGGGTTTTCCTAAACTATGGGTAGCCTAAAACCTGCCTCCAGGTACAATTAGTTTTGCAAGGGAAAGAAAAGTTAATGAGAATTCCTATATATATAT
>NW_019264293.1:0-12612 GCF_002742605.1 Olea europaea var. sylvestris | reverse complement strand
ATTGTGAATGTGTTTCCATAGTGTGTGACCAAAATTACAGAATTTCAGCTCTGCGCGCGTATAACCAGAATTTAAGAATTTCAGAATTAAATAGCTTTGCCATGTATATTGGTACTAACCGATACAATGAGTAAGGCTATTCATTGGATACCTTTTTGTTGTGATTTTCTAGTATTATACAGCCATCAGATTACAGACTTCAAAATTTAGTTCATTCAATTTAAAGAATTAAGTTTTTCAGCATGATTTTTCAGCATTATACAATTATTTAGATTTTAGGAACAAAATTTAGCTTATGTAGTTTACAGAATAAAGATTTGTATGATTCCAGTATATTTTAGTTTTAATAGTATTATCAGATTTCAAATTACAGTATTTAGCTTATTTAGTTTAAAGAATAAAGATTTTAGTTTATAGTATTGTGAAAGGAAACTTGGAAGTTGACACCAGTTTTCAGAAAGTTGTTATAAAGGGAAAAGTATACTTTTACAAAATATCCACTCATTGAGTTACAAGCTCATATTTTGTCACCATTTTTCTTAGTAGATAGTAGCTGCGTTGAGCCATATTGGTGCCTGTCGATCTGAGAGTTGAGCCACACAGTATCATTTCTTGTATGTCGCATCCTGTTAGTTAATACATCACATATTTTCAGGATTGATGCATCTTTTATTAGAGAATGTATTTATATCACAAGCTCACTACATATTTTTATATATTTTTTACAAATGGAGTTGTCTGAATATAAAGGAATATAAATTTCTTTCGGATACACTTATTTTGAATAGTTGGTATTTCAAAGTGTTAGTGTACCTTGTTTTATATTATATGCATAGATTTGAAAAAATTGATTTTTACTCAGGTGGTTTTATCTATATTTTAAGGAAAATTCTGTCAAAATTCTTCTAAAAATATATTTTTTTTGTCAAGAAAGTCAAAGTTGCTTTGGTGGTGGGTGCGGTGTTTAGCTGGTATCTACCATCAGCGCATGACACGTGTCGAATCTACTAGGATGATTCGGATGGGCTGTGTCAGGATAAGTCCTTGCTTCTGTTGTTGAAACCATCATGCCATTAATTGCTACTACTCAAACATCATAGGAAGCATGGCAGTGCATGTCCCGTCTCTATGCCAATTGATCCTGTTCGTTGCAGCGTGTTGATCGGAGTATCTCCGAATATATGCAAGCTGTGAAGACTACAGTTGATGAACTGAGACTCATTGATGTTTATGTTTCTACTAATGATATCACCCTTTATGTACTCAATGGTTTGGAGCCAGAATTTCATAATGTGGTTGCTTCATTCGTACCAGATAATCATCTTTGTCCTTTGAAGAACTCCATGACATACTACTTAGTCATGAAGTATATCTCAAGTGCCTTGTTGTGACTGCCAATCCTGTCGTACGTCGTGATGGGGTTCGGGCTGCCCATTTCTCTAGCCCCGTTATACTCGATCTCTTAATCAGAGCGACCAACAATCCCATCGGTTCATTAAGCCCACCTGTCAATAATGTGATGATATTGGAGATATTGCCAAATTTTGTCCAAAGCTAAAGACTGCTTCAGCTAATTGTGCTGGCCGCTCCAAAGGAAAATCTACAAAAATGGTTACTAGGCTCTAGGGCCTCTCATAATATTACCTTGGAGCTTGGTAATCTGTCCATCTATTTTGAGTATGATGGCATTGATGTTGTGGTAATTGGTTATGGTTCAGGTTTACTCGTTACTCATATTGGCTCCTTTATTTTACATTTGCCTACTCATGACTTTAACCTTAATGACACATTATGTGTTCTAGACATTCTTAACAATCTTATCTCTATACATCAATTCACCAAAAATAATAATTCACTAATTGAGTTTCATCTTGATTATTTTTTGGTGAAGGATCGGACAATGGGGCCAATTCTGCTTTGAGGAAGGTATGAACAAGGCATTTACCCATTACCTACCACACTACCGGACCCGCTCATTCCTATTGTGGCCAATGTTGCAGAAAGAACTTCTAGTGTCATTTGGCATCATTGTCTAGGGCATTCTCACCATCGTCTAGTTTCTAAATTAATTTCACAGCATTCTCTTTCATTAAGCACTTGAAACAAGCTTGTCATCCTTGCCATATAAATAAAAGACATCAATTGCCTTTAATACTAGTACTATTCATACAACTGCTCCGCTTGAATTTATTTACTTTGATGCTTGGGGATCGGCATATGTTCTATCTCATGAGGGCCATAAATACTATGTTATATTCATTGATCTATCACAAGATATTGCTAGTTCTTTCCCATATATCAAATCATAAGTTGGTAAAAATTTTCTCTAATTACATGTCCTCCTTGAAAAGCAATTCAGTTGACCCATTAAAAATTTATACACTGGCAATTGCGGTAAATATTACAGGATTCAAACCCTATCTCCAAACCCATGGAATAGGTCATTTACAACACCTTCCCACATTTCACAACTTAAGGGCCTTTCTAAACAGCAACATTGCCACATTATTGAGATCGGTTAAACCTTACAATATGCCCACCAAAATATTGGATTGTTGCATTTCAAACTGCGGTTTATCTTATCAACCACCTTCCCACCACAAAAGGCCACAAACCACCTGTCACTCACCTCTTTGGGACATTACCTAATTACCTAAAGCTACAGACCTTTGGTTGTTTATGTTTTCCTTGGCTTAAACTATATAACAATCACAAACTTGACCCAAAATCCAAACCGCGTATCTTCATCAGGTATTCAATATTCTAATTCTCAAAGTGCCTACAGATGCCTTGATCTCACATCTAATCATGTCTACATTACACGCCATGTCATGTTTGATGAATTAGTTTTCTTATACACCTTTATTATTCCATCTATCCAACCCATGTCCGAGTCTACCACTCACATTAATCAACAGCCAACCATATTACCAATATCATTTAGCCTGATCCAAAACATACTCACCCCTCCAGCCACAGTGCAATCTAACACACATAGCCCACTTAGTTCTTACCTTTTGCAAAAGAACCCCTCGTATCTAGTCCACCTACGGGCCTATCACCTGTCAACCAATTTGGCATGACCCCCACTACTCCAGCTACTTTGTCAGAGCCTATTGCCCCATTTGGTCCTCTTCGGACTCATACGATGATCACAAAAGGCTTAAATAATATTCGAAAGCCCAAACGGATGTTCACTGCCACGAACCATCCTATGCCACAATCTATTGAACATACATGTGTAGGGCAAACTCTGAAGGACTACCACTGGTGTCAAGCCATAAGTGATAAATTCAATGCTCTTGTTCGCCATTGGACTTAGGATCTTGTTCCTAATTTACTAGTTATCAAACCTAATGGATGCAAATGGATATTTTGAGTGAAACGACATCCTGATGGGTCCATTGATCGTTATAAAACCCGTTTAGTGGCTAAAGGTTTTCATCAAAGACCCAACATTAATTACAAGGAAACTTTTTCACCTGTTGTCAAAACTGCCACCATTTGGATTATTCTCACCATTACTCTCTCTCGTGGATGGACACTTTGCCAATTGGATGTTAATAATGTCTTTCTTCATAGTAAACTTGATGAGGATGTCTATATGGTCCAACCCACTAGCTTCGTGGACTATAACAAGCCCAATTATGTTTGTAAGCTTGGCTAGTCTCTCTTTGGCCTAAAACATGCCCTAAGGGCTTGGTATACCACCCTTTGTGGCTATCTCCAGAAATTGGGGTTCCATCAATCCAAATCGGATTTATCCTTATTCATTTACACTTATGAAGATATTGTGGCTTATTTTCTTGTCTATGTTGATGATCTTATATTGACAGGCAATTCCACTGGCTTCAATGAGTTCATCATTCAAGCATTAGGCTCAAAATTTTTGATTAAAGATTTGGGCTGGTTGCACTATTTCTTAGGTGTTGAGGTATTAAACATCAGAAATGGGTTACTCTTAAACCAAAAAGAATATGTTCGGGATCTCTTTTAGAGAACAAATTTAGAAGGAGCTAAACCAGTTTGTACCTCGATGGCTACTACTGCTCATCTCCGCCTTGATGATGGCTCACTAGCCAACGATAATACTGAGTTTCATCGAATAATTGGAAGTCTTCAATATCTCTCCTTTACACAGCCACATATTGCCTTTCGTGTTAGTTGATTAGCCCAATTCATACATTAGCCTATAGACCAACATTGAAATGCTGTCAAACGACTCCTACGGTATCTAAAAACACTTTGCACCATGGTCTCCTACTCTACATGGATGCTGGAAATACACTTACTGCATACTCTGATGTATATTGGGCCGGTAATGTTGATGATCACACCTCCACATCTGCATTTGTTATTTTCTTCGAGAACACTATCTCCTGATATACACTGAATCAACGTGCAGTAGCACGTTCCTCCACTGAGGTAGAATATCATGCCTTTGCAACAACAACCTCTGAAATTGCCTGGCTCACAACTCTCTTTCAATAACTAGGTATCCATATCACAAAGCCTCTTAAACTTCTTTGTGATAATGTTGGTGCTACTCATTTAAGTGTCAATCCCATGCATCATTCTGGGATGAAACAAATTTTTATCGATTTACATTTTGTACGGAACTATGTCAACAAAAGTCTTCTTGAGGTTTCCCATGTCTCAACCAATGATTAACTAGCTAACGTGTTGACAAAATCTCTTCTTCGTTCACGATTTTAGCTGCTGAGATCCAAGATCGGAATCTTTAATGGAGATTCCATCTTGTGGGAATGTAATAGAACTATTGTCGCTCCTTCAACCAAGCACCACAATTCCAACGGTCAAGTCAACTTTTCTCCAAACAAACTCCATGACTCAAGCACAACTATTCTATAAATCATACAATCGTCTTCTCATCTTCTTTATATAGCTTACTTGCTTTGTATTGCATTATTTTTCAAATGTATACACACACACACCCCCCCCACACACACCCTCCACAATGAGATTGTATTAAAGTGTAAGAAGTAATAATATATTCAAAACAATTTTATAAATAAGCAAGATGAAAATATACTTCATTTTTTTGGTGAAAATGAGTTTTCACTACACCAAAAATGGTCATTTGCAACACACAAAAGGCAACATTTGATAGTTAAATATTGTTAAAGGGGGTAATTGTAACATTTTAATAAGTGAATATTGCAATTAATTAATGCAATTGAGTTTTGGTAACATTATTAAAATAAAATGTTCCTAATGTTACTTTTCGCAACGTTTTCTGAATGGTGCGAAAAGGCCATATTTTGCAACATTTTTTGAGCATTGCAAAATATAGTCTTTCACAATGTTTTTAGAGCGTTGCAAAATAGTCTTTCACAAAATTCAGAAAACGTTGTCAAAAGTTAGAATTTTTGCAACATTTTCTGAACGTTGCAAAAAGTAAAACGTATTGCAATATCCAAAAAACGTTGCGAAAAGTAACATTGGCAACATTTATTTTAAAAATGTTGCCAAAACTCAATTACATTAACCAATTTCTCTCTTTCTTCAATCCACAATTTTTTCCTCATTTCTTGATCACGGTAATATGTAGTCTTTGGTTTTATTTATTTATTTATTTTTAGCAATCGAAACGAATTCTATCACTAATTGTAACAAATTTTATTCCTTTAATTAGGACTGGGCTCATAAACAGAAAACCCACAGATCCAACTCATCTGATCGAGTCAATCGATTTCTGTTTAAAAAGAGGGAAGAGGGTCGGGTCGGCTCATTTGTAATTTTAAATTTAGATGGATCAGGTCTGTTTACTGTTCAAACCTTTTCAAACCGACCCAATCCATTATCAAAAGAGGAAACCCTATTTCCTTAGGTAGCGGTTGGTTTGCATTTTCATTTTCCATTTCCATTTTCAAAACGATTTTTAGTTTTCCTTGAAAATGACCCGTTTTGAGCGTTTTGGCAATTTATAATTGACAACGTTCAAAATGATAAAAAGTCGTTTTGCGTTTTCAGTTATAAATTTTAACTCGTTTTCGAAAATGCGTTTTCGAAAACGACGGACCAAACGTGTTTTCTGCATTTTCGAAAACGAAAAACAGAAAATGGCTCGAAAACGACAAACCAACCACACCCTTAGTCATTCTCATAAAGCCTCCTTTTCAACTTCAAAATTGAGCTTCCTCCTCGATCTCCTACCCAAGAACAAGAAAGAAGAGGAGGACTATAACTCGGATCTTCCTGAGCTTGAGCTAGAACAAGTTTACCGAGTAAAATTCAACGGCGGAGAGTGCCATTCCCGGTGATGCTGAGGATGAATGAATGGGGAGGAATACTTGCATATTAGAATTGTAAGTTGATGGTTTTGTTGTTTTGGGATCTTCTTTAATTAAATTAATGAAAGAAACTTCTAGTTTATAAGCTCACGTTGTAGTGGATTTACTGTTTCTTATTTATTTTATTTTTTTCATAGTGGATTCATATTTTGGCGATTAACTTATTTGGAGACTGCTGTTTCTGATTGTCATATATGAGATCTTGCTTTCTTTAGGGTGTTGGGAATCTACTTATACATGCACAGCGGAATTTAAAATAATTTTCGATTCCCACCAAGAATCGCCTTTGTGTTTAGATAGAAATTGTGATAAGATTGTACCTTTTTCAGATCTGCGATCCTTTTGCTTTTCTTTTCGTTCCACAACGTTGATTCGCCACCACAGCTGTCCAATTGTCCAGCCTCCAACGGTGATCCACACAGAGAATATGATTGCAGCCTCTAGGGTTTTCACTTGTGCCAGCAAGAATAATGAAAACCTTAATGGACCTCAAACCCTAGTTATGTATTTATATAAACCCAAATAGGCTCGGCCCGGTCCGGTCCAATAATTAATTAATCCAATTAATTAAACCCGGTCCGTGAATTAATTAATCCAATTAATTAATTCGAAAATATAAATAACAAATCCAATTAATTAATTTATCCAACGATTGTTAAATTAACCAATTGGCAATTTGCAATCTTCCAATTCTCTTTTGTGTGTGACCCATTAGGTTCCCGACCACGATGCCTAACGACGTGAAATATTATTTTGATCTAATCAAAATTGATAAATTAAAACACCCCTTTTAATTTATCGTCAATTCACATTCGCCGTCCCTGATTGACATCTAGCAATGTGTCAGGGAAATACATGTGACGGGAAATGTCACGTGGTATGACAAAACCAAATTCGTTCGTTTACCGTGATACTATAATCCCTTTGTCAGTATGATCCGATCAATTACGAGATACGGAATTGTGTCAATCTCGATCATCAATCATATCTTTCACTCCACTATTAAGTCAATATAAATCGAAAACTCCTTTTCGACTTATGAGTACACCTTGTCCAAAGATTTCATCATTGACTTAATTGAATGAAACGCAGATCATAATCTCCTATTATCTAAGAGTGACGAATCCTTTATTGATCAATCACAACCTTCATACGATTCTTGACGTACCCGAACGATATCGAATTAGCGGCCCTTTTCAGAGCAACATCCAACACCGCCAAAGAATGACTGCCCTCATATAAGGTACCATGACGACCTCAAGTCAAAGGACCAATTTCACTACCGAACGTTAGAGATTAACCACCGATACTCAGATAGTTATCCATGTGGAATCTCTCGACGGGTCTCCAATGTTTTGTTCTATAACAAACATCCACGTGTTCATTTAAGTGTCATCACACTTTAACTTGTGAGATCAGCTACTTACTTCACAAGTAAGAAATGCCACACGTGATGGTCTATCCGTAATAACGATATCCGTATCTCGTTATTACTTACGACCACGGATGATTTAAGATTCAATCAGATGTAATTTGTATCTCACAATCACAACTCCTTGTGATTAACAAATTATAAATATTTGAATCTACGGACTCTATTATTTATTTAATTGTCTATTAATTAAATAATAGATCTGCCATTTAATTGCATTAATTATATATAAAAGTATTTATGTCCAAAGTTGATTGGACCTACGGCATAATACTTACAAACTCCCACTTGCACTAGATCCAATCACTTATGTATCAAATATCATAAGTCTACATGACGATCATGTTTATACTACCACAACTCTTTGTCAGTGGATCTGCAATATTATTAAATATGGAAATTTGCTCTTCTCTTTACGTCATTTCTATGTATTATCTCTCTGATGAGATTATACCGCCTTAATACATGTTTGGATCATTGATGAGACTTTAGTTCCTTTGCTTTCACAATAGCTCTATTGTTATCACAATACTATTGTATGTGATCAACAATATCAGGAACCACTCCAAGTTCATTTATGAACATCATGATCCATATTGCAACTCTTTGCTACTTCTGAAGTATCCATGTATTAGGTTTCTATTATTGAATCAACGTTTGCTTCACGTTTGGAACCTTTCCAACATACCGCTTAAGAGTAAACCAGTTTCTCCATATGAAATCTTGAGATTTCATCTATGTAAATTGAGATGAGTTAAGCAATCTTCTAGATCTACCTCTATAGATCAAGTTGCTTATCCCATATCATTTATGAATAAATCTTTTAACAACCATTATTTCAACGATTGAAACATAGGGATGTCGTTTTAGGAATACGAAAAATGCTCCCACTATCTTCTTGTAAACACACAATTCGTTTTTTCAAATTTGATAAAGTCAAACACTTTGACTTTTCATCAAATCTAAGATTTCAGCTCCAACAGACTTCTCTTAACCTATAGTCACGATATGCAACTGTTGCAAACAAAACCCGAATGGACTTAAACAAGGCTACAGGAGAAATATTTCACCAAGGTCAACATTTAACCTTTGCTTCTAGCATTGCTATGTATATATGGATATTCATATCCATATCGACCTTTTCTTTTGTAAACTATTTACAAAAGCTTATGGGCTTTATTCCATTAGGAGGCTTGACCAAGGTCCAAACCTTGTTCACTTGCGTCGAGTTTTATCTCGAGTTTTATGGCCTCTTGCTGTATCTTTTAAGTTAACACTTGACTTTATTTTGTTGCAACTAGCAGGTTCATTATCCTGGATCATTGATTAATGATTCGCACCTTCTTGAAGGTCGAATGAGCCTACTAGATTCACGTAGAGCTGTCATGTCCTCAGGAGTCTTTACTTCCTGATCCAAAGTATGTCCCATATCAGATATGGGACCAAACTCAGATTTATCTACTTGGTTAAATATATCTGTGGACTTTTGAACTCTTTCAAAATTCTATTTTACTCCCACTGTCCTCTCCTAGAGTAAACATTTTCTCTAAGAAGACGATATGTCGTGAGACGAAGACTTTCTTCATGATGATAGAATTTATATTCAATTGTCTCCTTTGAATATCTCACAAATATGTATTTATCGGATTTAGTCTCAAACTTATCCGATTTAAAGCGCTTCAAATAAGCGTCATGGCCCCAATCTTTCATATAAGATAAATTGGGACTATTGTCTTTCCATAACTCGTATGGAGTTCTGTTAACCAATTTAGATGGGACATGGTTTAGTGTGTTGCACACTACAATCAATGTGTGACCTTAAACAATTTTGAGAAATTTGCATGGCTTGTTATTAATCGCATTATATGTAATAATTAACGATTCCTCCTTTTAGATACACTACCTTGCTGCAGTGTATATGAAGGAGTCCACTGCACGAGAATCTCATTCTCTCTTAGATAATCTAAATTTTATCTTTAAGATACTCTCACTTGATCGAATCTTAATGTGAAGGTATCTTTACCTCTTTGTTTCTCTAATTCTAGTGTGAATCCCTTGAACTTTTCAAGAGTTTCATGTTTGAGTTTTCATCAAGTGTACTTGATCATTGATGAAATAAGAGAAACATTACCTGACATTGATTGACATGAATCCATATGCATCACTATGCATTAGACCAATAATTATGCTGATCTTTCTTCTTTTCAAATAAAAGAAGATTTTGTCAATGTGCCAGACATGCATAATTTGTACTTGTCAAAATGAATTAATCCCAAGTATACATCTTTATGTAACTTTGGAATTATATTTCATCTAAATGACAAAGTCTGTCATGCCAGATTTTTGGTAATAATTAGATTATAGTATTTATGCCTTATAATTTCTATATTTATTATAGAATCTTTAGTATTAAAGAATATAAATGTCTTTTTATAATTTACCATAGCCATTAGGATCTTTAACAAGATAAACAAGAGCAACAATTGTCCTTAACATTAAAATAGTTCATGTCCGAACATGAAATTCATTTTAATGTTCTAGCTATAGTTGGCATAAAACGACATTTCTCTAATTTCAATACTAAGCCAAAAGGCAATGGTAAGAAGTATATTCATATAGGTAATGTCGCAACCTTTGCTCATCTCCAACGTGTATGTCAACTTCTCCCTTTCGCAGTGGTCTACTTCTTTTTAGTTTCTCCATATTTGTATAAATACGATATTTACACCTGGTATCATATACCTAAGAAACTCGTGAAGTAGACGTAAGCCATACAATATTCCTTCCAATGACTTTTCATTCTATAATGAAACCAAGGGTCATTAGATTTGGTATTTGTCCTTTCGCTTATACTGTCTTAACCATATTGGGTGCTTTCACAAAGCCCCTTTAGACTTCCTCTTAATATCTTTAAAGGAATCAATGGTTTGCCCACTATCAACTCCGATAAAGGGGTTAACAGTCCTAAGCATGTTAAGCAACTCAATATTTTTGCATTCGAGCTTATTCACGTTAAATTCATAATTAGTTGTGAATAGCTTTAGCTGACAGAGATTACAGGACCAAGTCATTACTTAGTTCATGGTTTATGATTGAATACAGTTGAGACATTTCTCAACGTCAATCATCTTCAGTGTCTAAGCATCGATTGAAGATTACTCTGTCATTTTGCACCGGTATAGTTGTTTGGAAGTCTCATATCCTTCCACACATGATTATTATCATACAACTCTTTGTAATGAAGAATTATGTATTAACATTTATACTCTCAAGTTGCTTTTGTAACTCAGTGACGTAGTTGCAAGTATCACATACATTGCAGTACTATCATCATCACTTCGTTTACTGTAGTAGTCACCTCTTCTTTAATCGAGTCATCACCAGGTGTCTCTGGAAAGGGCTACTCAGGGACGTGACCAATTTTCTCATGTATAAGAACAATTCTCAAATTGCAGTGTCAATTAAGAAAAAGATAGTTTGGTTGTTGGCATCTAGTATGCTATTCAAAATATATGGTTACTCATATTCAATAAATATAAATGACAAAAGGAAAGAATAATATATATAAAATGCATCAATTAATTTAATATGGTCTTTTATTAAATTAATTATGCTTCCACTGTTTGAATAAAATTTATGACCCTCTCACATAAATTTATGGAGTCCATGCTTGACTCCCAGTGGGTTGGGATCCCATCTATTATATTAAGACCTTGAGTGTACTCAACAAGCCCTAATATAATATTTGGGTAGATACTATTATCAATTGTATCTCCATACAACTCCCAGATCATTAAGCTGACAACTCTTTGTTTTCACACATCTTATGTGTTAGCTTAACATGCCTCTAAAATTTATCTTCTTGAGTGTACTCAACAAAAGATAAATTTTAGTTAAGTCAAACCCATCATTCAGAAATATCAAATATTTCATAGTATCAAACATATCCCTAATGGACCAGCCTTGAGTGTACTCAACAAGCTAAGACGATTTGGGACTCTGGTTTTTCACTATAATGATGGAAGGCGATTACAAATGTGACTTAATATTTTATGGAGGGATTTTGCATTCATGAGTCTCATCAACAACAATAAAATCATATATATATATATTATTATTATACATCTACTATGCAAATAAATATATATATAAAACATAATATAATAGTGTGGACGATAATGAACTTTTTACTATCTAGTCTTCCCGAGCCATAAGGAAGACTAGTTGGTCAATTCTTAGGGGGTATAGCATTGAACAGTGTCAATGCACCATGTTCATGGTCTCAACCTCTTCTTATCTCTTCAATTAGTCCAATTCCAACATGTATCCTATACTAGTTGGCACGCAGGCCTAAATGAAATTGGACTCGCAGGCCCATAGTAACAATAATAATAATGGACTCGCAGGTCCAAAATAATAACAATAATAATGGGCTCGCAGGCCCATAAAACGACAAAATAAAAATTAACCATTCAACACATCCATATGGTCGAGTCCATAATCATCCACTAATAATACATTCATCACATAAATGTATACCTATATAATATCTAATATTATATGCAAATAAGTTTCAAGTTTCTAGCAATTAAGTCGTCTAAACTCTTTTAAACAAATGGATCGGAATAACTAAATAATTAATTAATCATATTAATCGATTACTTAATTAGCGGGAATATTTAATAAAAATCAAATTTTAATTAAATAACAAATTAGAGTCCAACTCTAATTCAACAATTATATGGCGGGATTATTTAATTAAAATCAAATCTTAATTAGAAACCAAATTAGGGTCAAACTCTAATTTCACAATTTTAAGGCGGTGGAATTTAATTAAAATCAAATTTTAATTAAATAACAAAATTA
>NW_019264292.1:11211-12619 GCF_002742605.1 Olea europaea var. sylvestris | reverse complement strand
GAACAAATCAAACCAATCAAAGCAGTATTATCAGTTCTTCTCAAGATCTCCCATATTCCATCCCTTTCTTATAGCGACTTAATTTGATTTATCGGAGTAATGTCTTTCTAATACCCTTTCAATTTTAGGATCTTCACCTTCTGCTCGGGTGCAACTGTATCTTTTGGAACAGCTTACTTCTGGTGGCTCATCTGTTAATGGTATTGCCCAGTTTTGATTATAGCATATGAAATTTAAGCATCACTTTTGTCTTCCTTCTTCAGGTGAGAAGATATTCTACTTCTATAAAACATGACCTTCAATAGATAATTTTGGTTATTATTCAACAGGTTATGAGAGTGATGGTAGCTCTGATAGACTGACTATACGTGATCAACTTGCCAAATTGGTTGGAGATCGTGATGATGATTTCAGCATTCCACTGGGTAAAAATCTGAAGAAGTTTAGTGCTAAATTCTTAACTATTTCACAGAGGAGAAGTATCAAAAGACAGGCTTACTTGGACGAAGTGTCTCAAAGGAATGATTCGGTTTTCTTTGCCACTATAGGAGCATTAGTCCTTTCTCCACCTCTTGTCATTTTAGGAATTGCTATTGCAACTGGTTATGTGCAGCTATTTCCATGAGATGATTCTGTACATATTGTAGAGAAATCACAGCTCCTTGTATTGATATAATCAGATTAGTCTTAAAATTCAAAGGGTAAATTTTTGGTCCATATACAGATCCGTTATGAACTATGCACGTGACCTATAATTTTGGGTCCATTAATAATTTGATATTAAGAAATTTTCTTGCAGGTTCATTTTGTAATTTTTCACCTTTTATGCTATGAAGATGAGAGAATTTTAAGATGCTGCAGATCCGTTTATGGCGAAATCATCCCTTTTGGGTCAATTATGTAGTTGCCTGCGTTATAACACCATGGTCATATTCACTATTCCTTTGGTGTATCCCTGAAATTTGCACATACTGCTTACTTTATGTACATCCAATGAATTTAAACGTCTGTTCTTATACACATCGCAATATGAGATTTGATAGTGTCCAGGAGTAACAGCGTAATGATCACTGATTTCGGTCAATTGTACTCCAATGCGAGTTTACGTGTCCATATATATATTCTTCATTCTGCAAATTCTCTCTCTCAGAATTAAGTAGTTATTTTTATTCATCTTGCCTAAGAATTATGCAGAGATTTTGATTTCTTTACTTGAGTTGAGGGTAATAATTGATCCTAGCAAAAAGAAAAAGAAAATAAAGAACAGGAAAAGAAAAACTCGAAGTTGAACAAGAAAAAAGTACACTATTTTCAGGCATTTAGGTGTGAAAGCAGAAATCAATGTGGATATGTGAAGAAGTCATCGGCATCTGAATTCTCAACAGGGCTGAGGTGAAGTTTCCTTCAG
>NW_019264292.1:0-2695 GCF_002742605.1 Olea europaea var. sylvestris | reverse complement strand
CAAAGGTTCAAGATCAATTAATAAGGGCGTAAAAAAGGATAAATTAGTAAACATAATATAAACTCTAAAATCTAAATCAAAAATTAATTTTTAAGAAAAATCATACACCTATATATATTTAAAAATACATGTATTTATAATTTGATTATTTTTAATAACCTTAAAGGAGAAGATATTGATTATGTTGATGTCTACTTTGAAAGCAATGAGAAATTTGAAATCTTACGAAAAATTGAACTAAAAATACGCTTTTTCCCCTATTGGGGTTGCATTAGAACTATGAATTTTTGCAAAGTGTTTATATAACTATTTAGATTTAAGAGTTAATTACCCATTAGTTTTAAAGAATATGAAACTTTGGTTTGAGATAATTTTAGGGTCTAGTGTTCCCTATTGATTCATAAAGCAATATCAAGAATTGAATCGAAAATTCGATTCTAAAGGAATTGAAGCCAAATCAGTCGGTTTCGATTTGGTTCCACTGATTCTCGAAATAAATGCCACACCGATCCTCAAGTCTACAAATAATAAGATTAAGTTATGAGTTTAACATTCGACTAATGTTTATAAACAACCAAATCTCTTTTAATTTATACATTTCGTGGAATCCACTAGTTTCTTTCACTAGTTGAAGGTGAAAGTATGATAACTTCTTGGTTCTGGATGGATACACAGTTGGATGCAATGACTGCACGTTCAGGAGTTTCTATGCTAGATTTAGGGTTTTGTTTGAATTGAATGCTGTTTGAGATAAATTTTGGGCGAAAATCACGGGATTCATGGTTGATTAGAAAACTTTAAGAATGATAAACACAGAAACTGAAACTATCCTAAAATTGTGCTAAATTTTAACGGAATAAAGTTATTCATAGTGAAGACCAACGATAGTCGTCCTGCATCAAATATCAAATTGTCACATATATGCTATGTAGGCCGTACACCAATAGTCTTCACTATGAATAATATTATGTGCTTGAAATCGACTCCTAGAGTTAATGAGCTCTCATAGATACCCATCTTACCAGAAACTACACATTTAGGAGCTCACATTCAACTAAGAGGAGATCTTAGAATTGACTATACGAAGATTGGGGAAGCTTTATAGAGGATGAGTTCCTACAACTTAGAGACATTTTGAGAACAAACTCCTTTCACATCTAATGACTTGGAGCTTGTCCTGCTAATGAGGCTCAAAACGTTGTTGATCAATCCTTCAAGTTGAAATAAGATTCAGAGATACATAATAAATTATCAAAATCGCGTGAAGTAAGCAATAAGAAGCAGTGTTTGAGAGCATGATCAATGTCACGTTAGAGGTAAAAGGAATGAAATTCTGACCACATCTCAGGTTTCCAGTTTAAATTGGATGAAACCTAAAACAAGGCACGCGTTTCTTAGTTAAAAAAGAAAAAAGGAAAAAAAAGTTTATTCGCGTTTAGATAAAAAAACACGAGTTCATCAAACAAAACACCTCAATTCTATACCTAAATCTACATATTCAGCTTTCACAATGCCTCCTGCATCTGAAGTTCAAAGTTATCCAAGAAAGCAGGTAGTTATTTAGCTGCATTTTATTTAGCCATGTTCCTCCATTTATCCTTAAGATCAGCTGGTGTACGAGTTCCGTGAAACACATGACGACCAAATTCCAAGACCTTCCTCCAAGGAATATTTTTGTTTGCCTGGGATGAGAATTTCTCCACTCCTTCCTATGAACACAAAAAATAAAGTTCAACACCAAAGAAATATATAACTACTCATTTGACATTACGGTGTAATAGGCCATAAGCCTTCGACAGAAACTGATACTTGAGAAACGTGTTACATGTCCTGATTAAAGAACTTTTGGTCAAGTGTACTGCATGCCATAAAGCATCTAATGAATGACAGCAGAATATGTCAATTATCAAGCATGATATAAAGAGAGAACAGAATGTAAGCTATAACCCATGCAAGACATTTTTTCCTTGGACCTTCAGCGAGAGGTGTCTTTTCAATTTATAAGCTGAGAGCACTCGCATGGCAAGCAATGAAGATTTAGGTTTTCAATCAATAGAAAAAACAATTGAAATAGTCCAATACCTTAGCCAAGAATTTTACATATTAAAAAGTCAAAATGGAAGTAAAATTATAGACGATACAAATGGAATATAAGCGAGTCAAGTCCACAAACTTGTACCTGAAGCATTTCCTGCTCTTCCTCCGTCCATAGCAATTTCTTGCGTCTGTCGTTGCGAAAAGGATCTTTAGGACTGCATAGCATGGAAGTCAAACGTTCAAACTCACCCATAATGAAACCTATTTATATGCATGGACTTAAGAATATTCTTGAGCAGATTAATTTACTCACGATTTGGCTGAGGGCAGTTCAAGGAGTCTCGAGCAGCTGGAGACATTAATGTTCCCATTTTTCACTGTGTTGAATCCCAGATCAGAAGATGACCTCCGAGATGATCTCCTTGGAAAATCAATACCTGGAGACTTTTTTTTATTCATCTCACTTCGTTTGACATCTTTACTTCGTGTTGAAATAACCTCAGAATCTCTGCATATTAACTTAATAGTTTCTACTCCTCTCTTCGATTTTGAACGCGCCCATACTAAGGGGACCTCATCAGTGGATGCTGCAGAAGTTTCCTGTTCCTCGTCCTGCATCTTTTCTTCTTCTGCACTGCTGATTCTCTGTTCTTCTTGC
>NW_019264291.1:9001-12620 GCF_002742605.1 Olea europaea var. sylvestris | reverse complement strand
TAGAAAGCAAATTAAGATCATGAGAATGGATAAGATGGAGAATATTATGGTAGATACATAGAGGATAGACAAGCACCTGATCCGTTTGCTAAGTTTCTTCAAGGCATGGGATAGTTGCCCAATACACTATGCTTGGTTCACCAAACTAAAATGATGTAGCAGAAAGAAGAAATAGAACACTATTGGACATGTTGCGGAATGTGCTTAGTAGCTCCAATCTTCCTAAGTCCTTGTAGACTAAAGCACTTAAGAAGGTAGTGTATATACTGAATCAAATTCTAACTAAAGCTGTCCTAAAGACACCATTTGATTGTTGAAAGGTTGAAAATATAGTTTACGACAGATGCGCATTTGGGGATGTCCGTTTGAAGTGAGAATCTATAATCCACAAGAAAAGAAGCTGGACTTAAGGACCATTAGTAGGCATTTCATTGGATATGTTGTAAATCTAAAGTATAAAGATTTTACTAACCATCTCACAGCACTAGGATTGTAGAATCAAGAAATACTAAATTTCTTGAGAATGACTTGATAAGTGGGAGCGATCAAATCAGGAACAAAGTTCTTGAGCATGATCATTTTGAGTTTCAACCTCCCACACCGAGTGACAGATTGGTTATAGTTCGTAGCACCTCTCAAGTATAAATAGGTGATAAACAACCAATCATTAAAATTCCACAACTTACTGACAATGTTCAAGTAGATTAGGTAATTCAGGAATTAACTGAACCTCCTGAACAAATAGTTGAGCCGCAAGCTTCTCAGGAAGATGATGGTAAAACATTAAGAAGATTTACTAGAACCAAAGAGTCAACAATTCTAGTGATTATGAAATATACCTACAAGAACCTAACCACAGTATTGGAGTCAAAAAGATCCCAAATCATTTTCACAGGCCATGAGTTGTAAAAAGTCAGAGTTATGGTACAATGCTATGAAGGAAGAAATCGGTTCCATGAAAAGCAATAGAGTCCACGATCTTGTTAAGTTTACTAGTGGTGCTAAAGCTATTGGCTGCAAATGGGTCTTTAAGACTAAGAAAGACTCGTTGGGTAACATTGAGAGATATAAGGGGCAACCTATTACTATGTGATTCACTCAAAAGAAAGAAATCGATTAGAAGGAGACATTCTCTCCAGTATCTAAGAAAGATTCTCCATGTATCATTTTGGCATTAATAGCCCAATTTGACATTGATTTACAACAAATGGATGTCAAAACAATATTTCTCAATGGAGATTTAGAGGAAGAGGTGTATATGAAACAATCAGAATGATTCTCCTCTAGTAGTTGTGAGCATTTGGTGTGCAAACTTAAGAAATCCATATATGGACTGAAACAAGCTCCCGTCAATGGTAGTTAAAATTTCATAATGTTATCTCTTTATTTGGCTTCATACAGAACATCAGAGATAAATGTATATATCAGAAGGTCAGTGAGAGTAAAATTTGTTTTCTTATTCTATATGGTGGATGATATTCTACTTGCAGTCAATTATAAGGGCTTGCTATATGAGGTGAAACAATTTCTCTCTAGAAACTTTGACATAAAAGATATGAGTTATGCATCTTATGTCATTGGCATAAAAATCTACATGGACAGACCAAGAAGTATTTTGGGTCTGTCACAAGAAACCTATATCAATAAGGGTTTAGAGAGATTTCAAATGAAAGATTGTTCATCAAATATAGTTCTCATCGTGAAGAGTGATAGATTCAATTTGAACCAGTGCCCAAAAAATGATTTTGAAATGGAACAAATGAAAAACATTCTATATGCTTCTACTATCAGAAGACTAATGTATGCATTAGTCTGCATAAGGCTTGACATTGCATTTACTCTTGGAGTGCGGAATATATCAGAGTAATCTAGGTATGGACCACTGGAGAGCTGCAAAGAAGGTGATGAGATAATTTCAAGGGACAAAAGATTACATACTTATGTATAGACGAACAGATAATTTGGAAGTGATTGGTTACTCAGATTCGGACTTTGCTGATTGTGTTGATTCACAAAAATCAACATTTGGATACATTTTCATGTTTACTAGTGGAGCTAAATCTTGGAGAAGCGCAAAGCAGCACTTGACTACTATTTCCACTATGGAGGCTAAGTTCGTATTTTGTTTTGAGGCAACCTTGCATGGTGTATAATTGAAGAGTTTTATTTCTGGACTTCGAAATGTGAATTTAATTTATTGGCCACTGAGGATATTTTGTGATAATATAGCTGCAGTTTTATGGCTAAAAATAACAAAAGTGACAGTCAAAGCAAACACATCGACATCAAGTATTTAGCTATAAGAGAATGTGTTAAAGATAAAAAAGTGGTCATTGAACACGTTACAACTAAATTAATGATTGCTAATCTTTTTAACAAAAGGCATGCCACCATTCAAGTTCAAGGATCATGTAGACCGAATGGACTTGTTTCCTTAAAATGATTTCGTAGTATGGACCAATGTCATTAGTAATAAAACTCTATTTTTAGTTGTGATAATTTCTCCTTTTCGTGGTGTACACATTCATTGGTTGAAGAAATATCATTAATGTTTGGACCTTGAATAAACATAAGGTTTATTCATTAAGCTATATGGGCTAGTGTTAAGATACACATTACATTGTAATACATGGAAGATAATAGTTGTTCTGAGAGGATCTATCGCCTGATTTATATATTTGTTTCTTACTATAGGAAATGATAGAATTTTTGGGCCAAGTGGGAGAATGTTGGTTTTTTTTTTCCTATCTTGAGTGAGTAATTTTTGGTATCAAATTAGGTGGCACATAAATTCTACCATTTTTGTCAGTAATTGCATGATTATTGGTATTGAATAAGGTAGACTCAATAATGGTAGAGCCTATATATGGAAATACGATTTTGTGTCCCTAATGTCATTCATTCCAATTCAGTTTTCTTACACCATTGTCAAGGGATTGAAAAGGTATTAGAAGCATTCCAATCCAAGACATAAAACTTCATTTTCGGATTGCACAGTGACATCAATGGCCAGAGGCATATTTTGGGTCTGTTTAATTTCCTCAATTGATCTATGTGCTATTTAAAGTTTATATGGCATGACTAGATCTTAAAGATATAGTCTATAACAGTTAATACAATGGCGGTCATCTTTTAGGGCTCTTTTGGCATGGTTTTTGAAAGTATAAAATTTCCTTTAAGATTAAGAAAATGCTTTTGGGCTTGTTTAATATCATTCTGAGAGTAGCCTAAGGAGCAATCCTACCAGAAGCAGAAGTTGTCCCAACCAGGGCATTGATATTATTTATTTGCCTTAATTTTATCCATGTCTTTTGCCATTTTCTCGAGGGGATTTTCCATGTTTCTTGCTAACTTAGCTTCTTAAGAATTTTAATCCGTACTATATAGCAATTGATTTCTCTATCAGCTTCTGCCTTGTGAGGTATTAAAAGGGGCCGGGGGATAATACCCAAAGCTCGTTTCTTGCACTTGACTTCAATGTTGATTGAGCACGTAATCTGGTATTAGAATTATTGTTATCTATAATAAATTTTGGTTTTACACTTAATGCATTGTGAATCAATGAACTTCAGAACAGGGAAAAAGTATGCAAGATTAGGAGTCATCATATACCTTGTAT
>NW_019264291.1:0-5313 GCF_002742605.1 Olea europaea var. sylvestris | reverse complement strand
TCGGTAAGTGTAGATTCTCCTATTTTTTACTGCTTCAACCTCCAAGAATCAACCAAGATACTAACCCCTTGTCAAAGGCCTACTCCTCTAAAACAGGTGTTCGAGGCTTAATCAAGCTTAAAAATGATTTTTTTTTGTATTTATTCTTTAACTACTCTTTTTGCGGTCGTCCCTCCCTTAAACTTTCTAGATGACCTCTGTAGCGAGTTTTAGGCTGATGACTTTCAAGCCAGACGACTTTAGGGCATCAGGTTTTAAACCCTTACAAGCTTAATCACTCGAGTCATAAAGGCTACGAAGAGACGCTTCACAATGAGCTTATTAAAGTTGTCCTCATTGGGTTTTTCATTTTTTTTTATTATTATTATTTTTTTGCTATGATTAGCGCAATAACCCTTATTAAACACATATTCTCTAATATTGGCCCTTAACTAAAAACGTTTACTCAATTTTCATCCCACTGATCTTAAACAGTCCACACAGAATTTGGCACACACGGAATCCACACCCATGTCCATGCTTTCCTACAACAGTTTCCCTATCCAAACTATCTTAAGGTAGGTTAAGGGATGTGATTACTATTATACAAGTGGCTGTTTGGATTCAGTTTCTAGGGTCATTACTTCAGCCTAAATCTAATTATGAATCAACTCATTCTTGTTCCCCGCTATACTCAAATTCACGTGCATAAATGTCACAATAATCAGCAAGGGTAAGTAACACTTTAATTCAGGCAGCTGACTCATTTATAATCCACAACCAATCCACATTCCAAATATATTCATCATTGCTAACAATGTTATCCAACTCACACAAGCATGCGAAATAAAATAATGTAAATTTTAATTTTAATTTTAATTTTAATTTATTTTATCATATTTTTTCACCAAAGCAAATTAACACGCATACTTGGAACATGAATGCAGCACAACAAAAGTAGTGAAGAAAATTCTCAACACAACTAAGTTAAAATAAGACCCCCCAAGCTTAAACAACACACTGCCCTCAATGTGAAAATGAAAGAAGGGAAAGAGAAATAACTCCGGGAAGACATCAATTGTTGATAAGAGTGTAAAATATAATGTTTTCTCCTCTTAATTATTGCATTGGTGTGATTATTTGTTACCAAAATACACTCATTATACTTATACATTGATTAAGGTAGCATTTTGGCAGAAAATGTGAAATTTAGAAAAAAAAAAATAGCGAAAAATGACCAAAATGGAAGAAAGTGAAAATTTAGGAACCAAGTTGCAAATAATCTAAAGAAGAGGCGGGATATAGAATGATGATTTGAGAAATCTAGGAGTCCATTTGATGCAATTTGAAGTCAAAAGAAGTTAAATATGACAATGATATATTCACAAATCAAATTCCAACCGCATAAAGATTTTCCAAATTTTCAGCCGGAAATTGAAGTCCGCTTTTGACCCAGTAAACGTCAAAATTTGTAAAAATATATTTCTAGTAAAATTATATCCCTTTGCGTTAGATTTTCAATGCATGTAGAATTTTCTTAATTGGAAATCTCTAATTGAGCAAAAACCCATGAATTATTGATGTTGATGATCCAATCCAATTGAAGGAATTCAGACGCTTCCCAAATCTTGCATATTGATAATTAAATCTCATTCAAATTGACAAATTATTTTCACATAATTCACGAAATCCTAGTTCGATAAATGCTTTAAATAATTCGTCAATCTCCCTATGGAATCAACACTCCAAAACTGTGCTACAACTACTGCGTTATTCTTTGGGCGGAATCAAATTTTGGCGCCATTGCCGATATTTCTCATTTAATTTTTTTTTTTTTTTTTTGTGTTTTATGAACAGGCTTCAAGACGAGCAAAGGCGATTTATTGTGAGACCTCAACCAGTATTTAAATCTCTTCCTAACCCTGTCTTTGATACTGAATCTATTTCCACGAACACCACATCACCTAACACAATGTCTAATAGTGAGCATGGTGATGCGCCCTATAGGACCTTGCATAATTATCTTCACTCCACACGTACATCTATACCGTCATACATCATGTTTCCACCTAAAATGCCTCATATGGACCTAAAATCGAGAATGATTCAACTTCTTCCCAATTTTCATGGTCTTGAAAATGAAAATTCATATGTGTATATTATGGAGTTTGAGGAGGTGGTGGCAACCTTCCACGGTCAACATGGTACATTGGATATAGTCAGGCTGAAATTTTTCCTTTTTTCACTCAAGGAACAAGCAAAAAGCTGGTTGTATTCACTGTGACCACGTTCGATTGGAACTTGGGCTGAAATGACCTAAGCATTCTTTGGTAAATACTTTTCTCATCATAAAACAACTGCTTTAAAAAAACAAATTTCTTCTTTTGTCCAAAAGGACAACGAAACTTTATATCAAACATAGGAAAGATACAAAGAATTGTAAGCCCTTTGCCCCCACCACGGTTATGAAAGTTAGCATGTTCTGAGTTACTTTTATGAAGGATTATTACCTAAGGAGCGTCAGTTTGTGGAAATGATATGTAGTGGTGAATTCCTACAAAAATGTTTAGATAAGGCTATAGAGTACTTAGATAACTTAGCCGAGAAAGCCCATACCTAGGCTGGACCTAGTGCCACTGAGAGTACTAATAGGTCACGACCTACTGGAAACACCACTAGCACAGGCATTTATCATCTTAGGAAGGAGGATGACCTTAGAGTCAAGGTAGATGCCATCACTAAAGAACTCAAAATCTTACGTGCTAGGGACTTAAAGCCTACATAGAATGCATCCCATATTGAATCTTTAGGATCGCGTTTTGTTTGTGGTGGAACTGATCATCCAGCTCAAGGGTGCGCTATATACGCTGAGATGGAGGAAGTTTATGAGGAACACTGCAATGCCTTAGGCACATACCAAAAGTCTTATTCTCCCTTTTCTGAAACACACAATCCAGGATGGCGGAATCACCCCAATCTCAACTAGAAATCTGAAGGCCAACCAAATAAAGCGTACACTGTATCTCTATATCAGCCCACGTCCTCTAGGAACTCTTTAGAAAACACACTATAGAATTTATAAAGGCACAGAGTAAGACTAACCAAAAGCTTAAGACTATGATCACCCAAATTGTTGAAGAAAATAAGGAAATAAAATCTCATATGTCCAAACTAACTAATGACTTAGCTGTAGGAGAGCAGGAAAAATTTCCAACACAAGCTCAACTAAACCTAAGGGACAACACATGGCACAAACTTTAGGGTTAGGAAAAAGCAATCTTAGAGAAGTAAATGCCATAACCCCTCGGTCTGGTAAGGTCATAGAACCAATTCTCAAACCTAAGGAAAATGAAAAGGTCCCTAACAATTTAGAAGAGAGCACCCCTAGTGAGGAGGTAGTGGAAATCCATCTAGAGTACCTTTCTCTCAAGCTCTCAAGTCTATCTCAAAATCTGTTGGCCAATATAATGAAATCCTGGAACACCTAAAACAAGTAAAAATCAATCTACCTCTCCTACATGTGATCTCCCAGGTGGGAACATTTACTAAAGTCCTGAAAGATTTGTGCACTGTGAAGAGGAAACACCATGTCAAGAAAATTATTTTCTTGATTGAATATGTAAATGCTGTGATTGAGCAAAAGATCCCACCAAAGTATAAAGACCCTAGTTGTCCTACTGTCTCTTGCATCATCAGGAACCATGAGATTTCACAAGCCTTTCTTGATCTAGGAGCTAGTGTCAACATCATGTCATATGATATTTACTTGTCGTTAGGGTAAAGAAATATGAAACCCACATCAGTAAGTTTACAATTGGCTGATCGATCCACTATTAGGCCTATGGGAGTAGTTGAGGATGTGTTGGTACAAGTTAACAAATTTTACTACCCTATTGACTACTTGATTTTGGACCTAAAAGTTGATGTGAATGTTAACTCCAAAATTTCCAAAATTCTTGGTAGACCTTTTCTTGCCATAGCTAATACTTTTATCAATTGCAGGAATGGTCTAATGAAACTATCATTTGGGAACATAACCCTAGAAGTCAGCATCTTTCACATCATGAAGCAACTTGAGGAGGATGACGAGTGTCATCAAACATTCATGATTGATGCACTCGTTTAGGAGGAAGCACCTGCAACTATTGACCCCAACCCTTTAAACTATTTTCTTTTAAATTTTGAAATTCTAGCAGGGTATGATGATGGGAAATATGCTAATATTTGTGCTGCCTTTGACAATTTGTAGGAATGTGGAACATCACCGACGATTATTTTCACTGAGCTTGGTGCAATGCAAAGAGTGTTGACAACACTCTGGATGCGGGCTAAAGAAACAAACATTGGGTCGAGTTGACGATAATAAACAAGGGTGCTGCTTGATAGGCAACCCAAGGGGAATTATTTTCCCTTCTTTTATCTTATTTCTGCATTTGTTAGGTTTATTTGCATCACATGCATTATTCACTGCATTCTAGTTTATTTTCATTTTCCACATTACCTTTTCCATTGAAGACTTTCAGGCTTCTTATACTTCAGTTTATTTGATTCACCTCGACAATCAGGTGACATCTTTCCTTACCTTTATTTAGCAGACATGTTTTTGCATTGAGGACAATGCAATGTTTAGTTGGGGGAGAGTTTAACTTAAATTTTGTTGTGAATTGCATGACTTACATGAAATTTTGGTCTAAATTTTTCCTTAAGTCTCCATTTGCTACATGTTCATGTTCTTGAATGACAAAATATGCCACTAGGAGTTTATATTGTTCATGTGAGTCTAGATGTTGAGACACTTGTTGAATCATTTTGTGCACACAAGTCTTGTGGTAATATAGTGGTTTAACACATATAGTTAGAGTCTCTTGTAGAAGTTTTCTTATGGGAGAATTAGTGAGGATTGAGAGACATATATACTAAAAATGGTAATAAGCATTCATTAGTTTTGTGAATTGGGAACTCCTTTGAGAATAACGTTACATAGTTTGTGGTATGGTGGTTGATTACTTGGGAAATGATGACAATCAATTTAGGATTAAATTTTAACCTTTCAAGCTAATTTTCTTTCATGATTATAACCCCTAGCAGACACTTTGAGCCAATACACATACATGTCTAACATTTTTCTTCATCCACCCGTGCTATCCCTTTCCTTCTATATTGGAGTGAGACCTATACATGTGTTTGCCTACCTTTTCACTTTCAAGTGTAAAGTAGGTGTTGGAGCTTTAATTGTGAAGAAAAGAAGCAAAGAGATGACAAAAGTTGATAAATGCTCAAGTGAAGTCATAAAAGTTAAAAGAAGAAGAAGGGAAGGTTATTCAGAAAAAAAAA
>NW_019264290.1:11452-12628 GCF_002742605.1 Olea europaea var. sylvestris | reverse complement strand
ATATCCTTTGCTTTTCGCGTGACGGAAAGTTGGATGAGATCAAGATATAAAGATAAAAATGGGAAGGAAAAACAATAAAGCTAATGTTGAAAGTTCATCCAACAACATAGATAGTCTTAACAACTTTTGATTTTGTTGATGACAACACAAATAAATGTCCAAGTATTAATTGCAACTCTTTATATTTCATTATAAGTATAATGCAATCACAATTTTAATTACAAAAATATTAAATATGTTTCAAATTGACACAACAGTTTCCAAGAATGAATCCTCAAAGGTGCCTTGTCGTGAATACTACTTTAATGGAACAAGAATGATTTCCATGTATAAAGAACCTTGGATAACATCTTGGAAAGGAAGTTTTTCTTCTGTGCATTCAATTAACTTCAATAAATAATGAATGATATCCATTCAAATTCAAAAGAAAACAATTTTCAATCCGTCTTATATTTTATAATGACTCAAGGATGAACAGTACCCACTATTGGAATATACTTTTCTGAACATGTATTCTTTCATGGACAACAATGGAAATGGCAACAGTCTTGACAAAAGTAGAAACTAAAAAGAAGAAAAGTCGTGAGATGTTAATAAAAAATATTATATACAAATAAGTATTATTGTAATAAAAACATTACATTTCACTTTATTCGACATTTTCATATTACATAATTTCATAAAACAATTTACTCATATTTATTGTTTTTGATAATTTTAATTTTTTTCTTTAATACTGTCAATTACTTCAACTATTTTCGAAATTAATATTAGCACTTCAAAAATATTATACATATTATTCCTTTAATATATAAGACATGCAACGCACGTACTTAATATTAGTAATTATTAAAAGCAATTAAAGATTTTCTAAATTCGATTCTTTCCTAATATACTACAATATGTTCCAATCATTACATTCTGTCCCCTTAAAACATCTTTGTCTAAAGGCTAAAATCATTACATTCTGTCCCCTTAAGACTTGAAATTTGAAATGATAATTTCACAAGTTGATTCCTCTTGTTGAAAAGGCCTCGATTAATTGTGGGTTTATGTAGATGAAAGTTCGTTAATGGTTGAATCGTATCGATTTTCAATAACAAGGTCAATGGGAGAATTGGGGACAACAACAAGAGTGCCTTTCTTCGTCAATAATGACCTGAAATTTTTTTTTTT
>NW_019264290.1:0-2073 GCF_002742605.1 Olea europaea var. sylvestris | reverse complement strand
GATTTTGGATAACAAAATCATTTATTTTAAAATTACCTAAACTTCAACTCAACAACTTGTTATACTTATTTCCCGAAACAAGTGAAATAAAACAATACTACTGGTAAAAGTAAGAAAAAAGTGATAATTAAGCAAATAATTAAGTTATATAAACAACACAAATAAAACATGTGAAACATCAAAACATGTAACACTACGTACATCAATAACATAGATGCTAAACATGACAAGTTGAGATAGATATATCAATATAGTTGAACTAGCAACACAAAATATGATGTTGATATTATACAAAATACATAATAAAATATCATCAAGGCAAAACATTAACTTCTGCTAGTCAAATTATCAATCATCAAAGAATATTAATCCCTTTCACTCAAATATCAACTTCTCCTCCTAACTCATATACTACTCAACTACTCTGAAATAAATACTTATTTCTCCCTCTTTTTTTTACGAATTAATAAGGAAAATCAAGTAATATAATTATGAATAACACAAAGAAGAATGAGTGTACACAACTATGTATACTTATGCAAAAAGTGTGATGGGGAGGGAAAAAATTGAGATAACTCTTTTTCATGGATTTTTAAATATAACATCAAGTCATGAAAGTTCAAATCACATGAACATGTATTGGCCTACTTATATGGGCATAATTCATAAATATGGAGTAAATTGTATAAGCAACCTATGTGTGAAAAGTGATATTAATCTCTTGGAAGCAAAACTCAAAACTTTAAACCAATGAGAAATGATATGTAAAGAAATAAAATAAGAGAAAAACTAAGCACACACAAAACTATGCAAACTTATGCAAAACGTGTGATGGGAAAAATAAATTGAGATAACTCTTTTTCATGTATTTTAAGTATAACATCAATTAGTGAAAGTTCAAATCACATGAACAGGTATTTGCCTACTTATACAGGCATAATTCATAAGTAGTGAAATTTTTCCACATAACTCATTTTAAACCTATATGGAGTAAATTGTTTAAGCAACCTATGTGTAAAAAGTGACAATAATCTCTTATAAGCAAGACTCAAAACCTTAAATCAGTGAGAAATGATATGTAAAGAAATCACTGGTGAATGGATATTTTCCTCCAATTATGAAAGTCAAACACGTGCTACTAGGACCTTTAAAAAAAATAAAAAATAAACCTCATATGTATTATTGTATAACTTTTCCTTATGTTCGGCCCTGGGGCTAAGCCACCTAGACAACCGCCTAGGGCCTCCAAAAGTGTAGCTTGGGCCCAGGGCCTCAAAACTCATAGTAATACCAGCAATCCATGTTCGAGTCCAGCAGAAACTTAAGCCGTTCAGGAAATCGAACGAACATTGTAGGAAGGAAATTAAAGGGACCAATTCGACCGAAAGGCAAGTCGTCTTCTTTAATTCAGAGAATTAGAATTCCCAAATCTCCTCTCGACCTCTCCAAGAACTTTTCTATTTTTCGAAAGTTTTCTGCGTCAGTGACTCAGTGGCTGCCCAAAAGTTTTCTATTTTCCTCCGGCCAACGTCCTGCAGATCCTGCTCATTTCGACATCTCTAGTGGCCAGCCCTGCTCAAGTGCTCGTCTATTTAGGTATTGACCATTAAGTGTAATTGGTTTATCATATAAAAATTTAATCAATAGCAGTTGCTAGAGAGCTCTTTCTGAATTCAGAATTCTGTCCTTGGATTTTTGAATTTTAGAATGAAATTATGGGTAGAATTGTAGATGAGGAAGAAATTACCGAATTTGCCATTTAGAGGGTGTAATGATTTGTGATTAAAGTTAAGTTAAAGGCTTAAAGTTGTTAAACCATTAAACCACTAAGTTTGTAGACAGAGAAAGAATGGCAGAATCTTTGCTGGAGCCTGAAAGAATGTTGAAATAATGAAATTCATTAATGATTAATCATTGGTTATCTTATAATCTTTAGTTTTATGACGTGTGATTTGTCAAAACCTCACGTACAATACCGTTGCCCTTTTTTTTAAGGGTAATTGGCACAAAACGTCCCTACCTTTCAAGTCTATTGTGGAAAACGTCCCTACCTTTCATTTTTTGGCATTTTTG
>NW_019264289.1:8299-12634 GCF_002742605.1 Olea europaea var. sylvestris | reverse complement strand
TTATTATTAATTTTTTTTTATTCATTCATTTATTTATTTTATTATTATTATTTTTTGGTCGGTAAAATGTAAATTCAATTGATCAAAAATCATGTACAAGTACACTGGCATACTCGGAGAAATCAAAAATCTAAAGATGTACAAATGACAAAGTTCTAACAAAATGAATTAAAACATCACGGTACAAAGTGAACATGACTTTGTATACATGTATTTTAATCCGTCCCACAATACTATCAATACATGGTTGGAGATCCTCAAAAATTATTCTATTCCGTACCGCACAAATTTGATAGACTGTGCAAGCAAGTGTGCTTTCGTTGGCTTTAGATTGCCAAGATGTACCTCAGACTTCTTTCTTCATCCATTTCAATGCACTAAGTATTGTCGCCATTGATCTTCTGATTCCCAACCAGTCTTTGATCTGTCCCCAGATGCTTGAAGTCACAATACACTGAAAAGGAAGGTGCTGGCCAGTTTTGGGCTGTGAACCACAAAAAAATGCTCGTCCTGTCAATGTTTAAATATATTAACTTATCCTTCGTTAAGAGCTTCGATTGTGCAGCCAACCACATCATGAAGGAGTGTTTTGGAGTGATATAAGGTCTCCAAATCTCTCCCATCCAAGTCTCTTTGTTCCCCTCTGGCCTAAAAAACTGATAAGCATTGAAAGTAGAAAAATGCCAGAAGCTGTCCAGTTGGACAGCCTACTAATAGCAGCACAATCAGTTAGTTCCGGTCCTCTAAGCTGATTATGAGCTTCCAACAGCTTCTTGATCAAAGGAGAGTGATCTTTCCTTGCCATACCCTCCCAAATACTAGTCCCCCGGATGTAAACTTGATTAATCCATTTAATCCATAGTATGTCTTTCTTGCTATGAATATTCCAAATGACTTTTGAAAGGAGTGCTGAATTCCAGCATTTTATGTCTCTAAATCCAAGGCCATCCTCAAGCTTCGGCAAGCAAACATTTCTCCAAGAAACCAATGATTTGTTGGTATCCCGAAGGAAGTTGCGGCATAAGCTAGTGATGTTTGAAGCAACCGTAGCTGGGATAGGAAAGATGAAAAGCCGAAAACATTCCACACCTTGTAGAGCGGCTCTTATAAGTTCCGCTCTACCCGCATAGAACAAAGGTGCCTTGGACCAACCACAAATTTAAGCTGTAATTTTGCTGATAAGAGAATCATATGAGCTGATTTTCAACCTCCCAGCAGCAAGAGGAATCCCCAAGTACTGAAATGGCATGATACCCTTTGACATATTGGTTACCTCATGGATCTCCTCAAGCTCTTGCCCATGAACCCCAGCCGTGTACAAGCTTAAAGATTTTGTAATATTCATTCTCTTTACTGATGATGAATCTTGAATTGAGATAAATGTTTTGCTAAGCTTAAAGATACTTATAAGTAAAAAGCAAGTATTAAACTAAATGATATTTTTGTTGGTCACTGTTGTATATAAGTAACTTACCCAAACATACTAGGAACAAAATATTACTAGTAAAAGGTAAATTAGCTTAGGATTAAGCTTAGCCTAACATGCTAAGAAGAATAGATTTTATTTTATTTTTTATTTTTGTTTGAATTTGAAGTTTTATATTTCTTGTTTATATGTACTTGTATATTGTTCATGTAATTGTTAATTAATAGGACTAGCATATTTTACCTGCAATAAATTAAGAAAATGAAAAATAATAATAATAATAATAATAATAATAATAATAATAATAATAATAATAATAATAAACAAAATTATGCCGTTGAGATCACAGTGGTGTCATAATTTGATAAGCTTTTCTTATGGTGTAACATGTGTATTACCATAGTGGAGTGTACCAACAAATAATTAAATAACTGTTGAATGACAACCTCATTTAGAAGCTTAATCTTGATATTCCTGTATTTGTTATTCGACTATCCATCACCTAGAAATTTCTGTTGTATCGGTATATCTCTGACTGAAATTTGGATTCTTGTTTATCGTTTTTACTTTGTGTGCTTGCTTTTGAATTACTTGACATATCCTATGCTCAAGAAACTGTGCATAACTTCGGTTTCTAAGTTATTATTGATCAATATTCTGTCTTAGGAACAAAGATTTGGTTATCTAAGCTCAACATATTATACTACCTTTGTTAAGTTAGCTGAAATACACTTTGTTGATTTATTTGATAGCTGTGTTTCTCGATTTCATATTGATCTTCATCCTTTCTGCTGATTGAGTTTAACGTTTTAAGATTATAAAATTATGGCAGCGGCTGATTTATTCTTTGTTTCTTCATGTAGCTCCTCCATTACGACATTAAGTATGTCCCTTGCTTTGTCCTCATAGATAAGTATGGGAACGCGCTTGCAAAAACAGGCGTCCCAAACAGTCGACTGCATGTTGTAGCAGGTATTTCTCATCTTCTCAAAATGAAACGCCCTCAAAAAGGTTTCATCGGATGAATGAAAGAGAAGAAATAGTCGAATCAATGCATTCAAACTGTAGTGGATATACCTTCGAACTTTGTAAGTCTGTAAATCCATTCCCACCCCAGCACTCCATCCCCGATTTTGGTGTTTGGGTTCTTGGAGAGTTTTCCAGATCTTTCTGTCTCAGTAGACTCTACTAGATTGCAAAATAGTGCCTATTACTTGTTAGGACTTGAATTATGTTGGCGAACTGAAGAAATATTTACTGCTGTTTTGTTATAATGTTATTTATAGAGGGGTATGTACAATTACAGAATTCGGAGAGCTTTCCCCCCTTCCTGCCCGACTCTTTGGTCTTAAGAACATTGGTTTTAAGAATGAAATGTTAAGAGTTTAGAACCTATGCAATCCCTGTCTTCGTCATGTCATGTCATGTCATGTCATGTACAACAGACTGAGTTGAAAAACCAGTAGCAAGATTGTTTTAATATGAAAGTTTATTAATATTAATTGTTAACATTTTCCAATTTGTTGAGGGTTTTCAACGATTTTTTTGAATTTTTTTTTTTGAAAATTGTAATGAAAGCTCAGGCGAGGCTGGTGGCCCTCTGCTTCTTCCCTCCTCTTGGGGATTTTCGGGAGACAAAGGCAGAGGTTAAAATATTTTCCTTTTTTACAACTCTTTTTTTTTTTTTTAAATGTGATTTAAATTTAAAAACATAAAAATAAAATATTATATAGGACAATACTAGATATAGCCTTAGCCGGGCTATTTACGGCCTTGATTGTCATAAAATAGTGATAGTCCACGAAGTGTTTTCACCTTATCGACGACATCAACTCATCTCAATCTTCTCAATCTTTAAGGAAGGATGGAAGATCAGATTATTTGCGTGAAAGTAATTCTTCGCAAATTGTTTACCAATGCATTCTTGGACCCATTTGGATGTGCATTCTTTAGGTTTTTAAACAAATGAGACGGGGGTGAAAGGGTATAGAGATGTGAGTGTTGATTCAGTTGAAATCTCGTTTAATTAAAGTTGTGTGCCTCTACACAATCTGAACCTTGATTACCAACTGATTCATAGTCAATTCATTATAAACAAGTTTTGAGATCATCGTATCTCGTACAAGTCATATTCTGAAATGTTTCGCTCCTCCTTTTCTCATGTTGAAGACAACGCCCCCCAGGGGAGTAATCCAAATTTATACTGTTGGAAATGTACGATGGGTCCCTTCCAGCCGTAATTTCTAACTAAACATTTGGTAAATTACCATAATTGTCATTCTTTCGTACGAAGTGAGTTAAATGTCAAAAGGGTACATTGGTAATTTTGCAAAATATGGTCCATTAGCGCGACTGCTTTTCAAATTATAACAGTAACAATTTTCATTAAAATTTGCTGATAATCGGACTCAAACTTACCTGAAAGCAATCCCTCTGTGTCCAAAATTGGATTTTAATACAAGATGGGATATGTACGATTGCATGCTCGTCATATAAGAGTTTCTAGAAATGTAGTTTTCTTCAAGAATCAATATTTCTTTGCTTCTTATGTTGAGCAGCCATGATGAAATATTAAGATATTATTTTCTTAAGTTTTCAATTTTGATTCTTATTTTTAAATACATAATTAGGGTTTGAGTTCATCTTTTTTTATAGTACTAGCAATGTGCCAACGCAATCAATGTATTGAGAAATAAGGATCGATGGGATATGTGCATTAAATGAGTTTTTGAGAAGCAATGAAGTATATATGAGGCTATATGAATAGGGTTGTACTGTGTGTACATAATATGGGCTCCCTTCATGTGAGAGGGGTGTACAGGCTGTGTGTACACACAGCATTATCCATATGAATAACTTTATTTAAGTTCATAGTTTTTAATAATACCTATTAAAGGATGTATCAATTT
>NW_019264289.1:0-797 GCF_002742605.1 Olea europaea var. sylvestris | reverse complement strand
GGTTGAATGTGTTCTTGGATCACCAAAGGATGTTATGAATATGATATGATATAGAGACACAATGAACAACCACATAGAAAATCGTGCGAGCCTTGGGTATTTATAGTTAGGGCTGTGTAGGTATTATATGTCGTGTAAAAACTTTCCAAAATTGCAAATTGGGGTTGGCTGAATAATACAATCACTCAACGAGAAATGAGTGATAGTGATTCACTCGAGCGAAGTCTTGGCAACAAGCTAGCAAAGGCCTTTCTGTTTTTGTTGCACGAGCAGCGTCTTGGCGAGAGGCGAGTGAAAATGCGGTGTTTCTTCTTCCTTGTTCCAAACTCGATCTCTAACCCTATGCTTCCTTATCCAACTATACAATATTGTTCCTAACTCCTTGACTGTTACACATTCAATTTAGTCCTTTTTGTTCACAGAATCGCCAATTACAACAAAATACCTAACAAATTCCCCATTAGGCATTCTATGATAAAACTACACAATAGAAGTCAAAGTAGTAAAATAAACAAATCTAGACAATCTAAATTATCCAAACTCTTCTGTCTCTTACATTCCTTGTTATACCGCTTCTTGAAATCAAAAACTCAACTACTTAGTGTAAAAGCACGTGATACAGGAAATATAACAGTTGAAGTTTAAATAAGCATGCTAGTTTGAGACATGACGTTAATTCAATCAAAACACCAATGGAAACATTAACATCACAAAACATCAAAACTCAATAAGCTATGCATTATGATATGGAATGCAATGCAATGCAAAATGTGTCTAGTCTCTCCCCTAGCGACCCT
>NW_019264288.1:10822-12635 GCF_002742605.1 Olea europaea var. sylvestris | reverse complement strand
AAAAAAAAAACTAAATGAAGACCAAAGAAAAGGGAGCTCAAGCTCGACATGAGTAGTTTGGAACTCTATGAAAAATTTGTTTTCATTTTAATTTTCTAAACATCATAACTTACATATTGCTGTATATAACCCGTAGGCTTAGGTGATTTGGGCTAATTTGATTTTTTTGAGATATAAAATGTGTTGAACTTTGCTAGGCTAATTTTGACAAAAAATTTAACATAAGTGACCATGCATTTTTTATGTTTAAGGGTGCGTATGTGATCTACGAAATGAGACTACCACATTATAAAACGCATATCCCATATGCGAGGGATTTTGAAAATACATCGAGCATATGCATGCATTTTTAGAACACAGATTGTAACCACAATAATACATAGTGTGATTATAATTTAAATGTAACATGGACTAATCTGTAAAATAACATGGATTTTGGAAGGTGGGGACAATAACGACATCGACGATGATGGGGAGGGTGGTGGTGTGCACGAGTTAATAAACTATACTTTAAATTTTTATTTTTTTTACAATAGTACCATATAATATAAGTTAAAATTTCAAAGTAATTACACACATTGTACGCTTTAATCTTTTCCATCTTCATTCTCTCCATTTGAATGGTCCACTCGGCCTTAGTAGAGTTTTTGCATCAACCCACAACATCATCTTCAAAGCCAACCCACCAAAGTTGCACCTATGGTGTACTAATGTCATATAGTTTTGTAAATCGAATAATCATTAAATTTTGAGTATTTCGTAAATGGAACCATTTGGCTCCATATAATTCTTGGACTGAACCAACTACTCTAATTTGGAAGGTTTGATTTCGATTAAATTTTTCACATTTGCTAAACTGGCGCTTAATTCAAATAAAAATTGACGAGTCTGAAAAAAATTTAACCGAGTTATCCTCAACTAGGAATTTAATGGATTCTAAAAGCTTTTGTAAATTTCGTTGTCTTCATTAGAGATTTTAATGGATCTTATTAAAATTTAGGTGACCTAAACTGAAAATTGAATGAATTTCATTAAAATCAATTAAAAATTAGGTGTCTTCAATAACTCATGAATTTATAAGCATTTCATTAATAAAAAGATTTAAAGGTTAACTATCCTCGACTAAGTTGATGGGTTTAAAAAGGAAATAATTCGTATATAACATGGTTGCAAAATACAATTTCAAAATTAAGAAATTAATTTTATTATTTCAAAAATCAAGACTTAACTAGATTTTATTAATTAAATATATAAAGATCATGATATTATACAATTTATTGTCACAGATGTGTACTAGTAATATTTACAGATGTCATAATTATAAATCACAAATTTTATAGATAACAATTTTTTATTAATCACAAATTATTAAATTAGTAGGCAAATATTATTTCTTGATCACAAATTTACAAGTCACAACTTAGTTTATAGTCACAAATTATCAAAATAATTGGTCACGTATCATTTATTGGTTATGGATCACAAATTTTACAAATCATAACTTATTTTACAGTAACAAATTATTAAATGAATTACATATTATTTCTCTATCACAAATCACAAATTTTGTAGATTACAACTTATTTCACGGTCGTAAATTCTCAAATTAATTGATCACGTATTATTTCTCGGTCACATATCACAAATTATTTTATAGTCACAAATTATCAAATTAATTGGTTACGTATTACTTATCAGTCACAGATCACGAATTTTACAGTTCAAAACAATTTGATTAGTCGCAACTTTAAAAATTTTAAGTCACGATTACAAGTTTAATCGCAATCTCATATTTTTTGTGTCACATATTATT
>NW_019264288.1:0-551 GCF_002742605.1 Olea europaea var. sylvestris | reverse complement strand
AAAAAAAAATTGTAGTCTTTATTCTTGTTTTAGATATTATTTTGTACAATTGTAAAGTAGATCTATATTTAGTTTGTAAAGACGTATACATGTGCAGGCTGTTGAATTTAGCAAATTAGTGTCATCATTGAGACCAGATGAACCAGAAGACGTCATTGTATCATCTTGTCAAAAATTGACTGCTTTCTTTCAGCAACGGCCGGAGCAGAAAATTGTTTTCATTACTCAACATGGTTTGCTTCCTCTAATGGAATTACTTGAGGTTCCGCGAACTCGTGTATGTAGTCCTTATCAAGTTTGAAGTCTGTTATTAGCACCTACTGAATTATGTGATATTTGTTACTTGCATTATTGGTACTATCCCTACGAAATTTCAGGTCATTTGTTCTGTGCTGCAAGTTCTGAACCTGATAATAAGAGATAATACAGATTTTCAGGAGAATGCTTGTCTTGTCGGCCTGGTAAGTATTTTTAGCATTCTTTTCAGCAGTCTCTCTGTTTGGGGAGAATTGGTTTAATCACGTGATGAATTTGAATGTTGTTGTAAGTGC
>NW_019264287.1:11177-12638 GCF_002742605.1 Olea europaea var. sylvestris | reverse complement strand
GTTTGATGAAAATAATTGTTGGCCGAAAATAAAAATTTCACGTCCCAAATTCTTTCTTTCTTGTCGTGACTATATTTGTATTCTACTCAAAATAATTCATAATTTTTATATTATATTTTACGCGTATTTCATTGTTAAATTTACAGACTCATGTGCTAAAAATCAAGCAGACAATTTAATTCTAAGTCTAGGCAGTTGACACACAGTCCATGAATCAGGCCAAGAATTTGTACAAAAGTATACTATAAAAATAAATCATTCCAACTTCTAAGAATTAAAAAAGGAAAACTATTTTAACTCTCCATCAATCAAGTCATTGCCAACTTAAAAAAAAAATATTTCTTCATTTCAAATGTTGAACACGTGTGGCTGGAAGGATTTCAAAATCAATGTTAACAAAATTAATTATGGATCTAGGCAAATATTCTTTTTGCTTCAAAAACGTGGACATAGCTTATTTGAAATAATTATTTTTCGAGTTGAAAATTTTTAATTAATTACAAGCTACAAAAGAAGTCCAATATTAATCTATTAAATCTCTCTCTATAAATATTTAATTATTTGACCCAAATAAAATATGAATTCAAAATCCTATTTCATTTTGGTCCGCATTTTTTCAAATAACAATATAAATAAACTTTATTCTAAAATTTTCGGGGTGTTACACGAAGCATGTTGGTTAATTCAGCATATAGGTGCAGTTCAAGTCATTAATAACCAAAAACACAACTGAAGCTCCAAACACATCACAATTTACAAAATATAAGCATATTAAACCAAGCATTTGAATCTTAAACAAATTAAATCCCCTTTTGTTAGTCTGAAATATTGCAATATTTTGTTCAGGATGAAATTTCATACCAACATTGGCCTATTGTAACGATAAGTGTGAAATTATTTACTTGTTTTCATTGAAATTTGGTGTCTTCCTTTTGGCAGATTGTTGGGCTGTGTCAAGCTCTCAATGTCATTCTCGATTGCATGGGCAAAGAAAGACATAAAAATTCCTATCTATCCTATTTTAGTATTTTGCCACGATAAATTGGCGTCCCCCCCGCCCCACCTCCACGCCCATTATAAAGTAGAATTATTTAGTGGAAACTACTTCTCTTCCGCTGAAGTCATGTCCATATTGCAAAGTTGGACCCCTTTTGGCAGATTGTTGGTGTCATGATCATCACTGTGTCTACTACTGCAAATAACAAATTTAGATTTATCATGTTCATTGTAGCTTGTCAATGCAACCCTTCGTATGTGATATGATCAGTTCTTATATATAACGTTTGATTCAGAGAAATCTTGCTATAGTGACAGGCTCAATACTAGATTACAAAAAAATAACATGTCGATACATGATTGAACAATTTAAAAAAAAAAAAACCTAACAAATAAGCCTCTCATATTCAAATATTTTGGGCTCAAATCGTGAGGACGCAAACCAACCCCCACGCCACCCCCCCC
>NW_019264287.1:0-1789 GCF_002742605.1 Olea europaea var. sylvestris | reverse complement strand
TAATGTGTTGAACATCTAGTCCATACACACTAATATTTTTGAACTGTGACCATATATTCAATTAAAAGCATGAACTGTGACCTGCTTTTCACATGGTTTGTCTAGTCACTTGGATAAATTAACTATGACCTAAACGTGGTCCACAATAAATATCTGTCCATTCACATATTCAATAAATAACATGAAGTGTGACCTGATTTCCCGTGAACAATTAGATCTGTGACCTACTTTGGCATGATATGTTTTAAGTGCTAAATCTGTGATTTGCTATATATATAATATGTGATCTGTTATTTACATATGTGATGGCAAATTAAAACTGGGACCAAAAGCACTACTAAATATGTGACCTAGTACACATGTGATACGTGACCTGTTATTTACACATGGCATGACAAACTAAATTTGTGACCAAAAGCACTACTATGTATCTAATCAATAACATATTAGCAGTTGAAAATTGGGGCACTCATGTATTGCAAAAGCTTATTCACATCCACATGACAATATTGAATACAAATACCTCCACTGTTTGGAAAAAATATAAAAGGCTACCAACTAAAGCATAAAATTCATTTACAAATGTTTTGACATCTGTCATTCTATAAAAATCTACTCCCCTTTAAAAGCCTCCTCGCCTTCTTCACGTAAGTTTCTCGGTGTTTGTAGAGCAGTGAGGCGATATCAAGTCTACACTTTGTAACATCAAATCGATGGAGAATAGAACATCTGCTGTCATGGAGGATATACAATACATATAATATCACAAACACCCTATAGTCATGATTGTGAAAGAACACAATATAGTATGTTATGAATTAATTTTTTTACAAATTTACACATAGTCTTGGTCACATACTTACCCATTTGTCTGCTGAGGTAGGGTACTATCAATGGTCACCTTCAATTCCTTGCATTCAGCTTCGTTATAATCAGGGTCTTTTTTTGAAATTTCCACCGCTTTAATAAGAGCAGGCAATACCTTCACGCAAGGCTCAATATCTTCCAGCACCTTCCAGTCACGATAAGTTTTTCCAATTGAAATGAACAGCATCAAAGTATGGTTTCTAAATTGTACCAGACCTAGCGTCCAGTAATCTTTGTTCGTAGGCAGGAGTGGCATGAACACATAGTCTACATCGGTCCAAGATGTGCTTAGGGATATCATGTGACCTGTGACAGCCTTAATCAAGCTGCTTTTCGACAACAGAACATGAGGGTCTTTTGGAAAGCGGGGAATATATCTTTTATCTTGTTTTGGAACTAGGAGTCCATCATTGTAGCTCTATACATTACTTTCCCAAATTTCACTACCTGACGAATGTAATAGAAGCATGCATCCATGTGCTATTCAAACATGAAGGATACAATTAAGAACAACATGAAAAATTTATGACTTTATGTCAACGTACAGCTTAATGGTATGTGCATGGTGTGGTATCAACTTCTTAATGTTGTATGACTGGTTAACAAGGAAATGTATTGTGAATATATACATAAGTGTTACCATACCATACCACTCAAAGACGTTTTAGCATCTATCAGCTGGTGGAACCATGTCTTGTGACCAATTGGGTATAAACCAGTACTAAAGGTTGTTTTGATTGTTCATCGTGCTCATTAAACTTTTTTCTGTTGCCACAAATTGACTGTCAAGATACTGTGATCGTGTGAGCAGTACATTTCAAAACGTAAGAAAAATGTACATGCCTATTTTTGAGTTTATACTCTCTCTGAAACCAACCCAAGAATGTTGATTTATCAGTTTCTTCAACATGGTCTTTATAAT
>NW_019264286.1:11409-12648 GCF_002742605.1 Olea europaea var. sylvestris | reverse complement strand
TATATATATATATATTATTTATTTTTATTTTTTTTTTTAATGCATGAGAAATAAGCTAATAGTGAAATAAATGCATTAGCTTCTTCAATAGGCAAACAGTGATGATTTATGGCTTTTGTCCCTAAATTTAATCAACCCTCAAACTACCAAATTGTAAAAGGGCCTAGGTTCGCTTTAGCAATACTTTGCTCTTGAGAGGTTAAATTATCAGTTCATAACTGTTCTCCTGATAAGCTAATCCTGCATCCCAAAGAATTAATAAATAACAAGAAGAAAAAGTCAAAATTACAATGGAATGAATTACATGGCTACGAGCTTCAAGGAACTCTCATACCACTGACTGGCAATAGGGTACACATCACCACTCTACTTCTCCAAAATAGCCACATACACCTTAATATGATCTTTCATCAATTGATCCCTACAATTTGCATAATTAAACCAAAAATATGAAAATCGCCAAATATATATTCTCGTTAAATCATTGCTATGAATTATAAAAACAATAATTTGTTGGTTACTATAATTTACATAATAAAACATATAGAAATAACAATAATGAGATGCGACTCCGTACTGGATGATTTGCCAGAGAGAAACTCGTTAAGGGATTTCACATCAAATTTTTGTGTACACATCTAAGGAGGGAAAAACCATTTTAGTGATTTTAAGAGAGAAATGACGGGACTAGAATCTAGAGGGAGAAACTCTAAAGACGGAGAGTACAGAGTGAAGTAAGAGTAGAGACTCATCATTGACCCACGCAAATCGTCGACCTTGGATCTATCCTCCTCAATCTTCTCTTCCCAAGGCTTCAATCCCTCCTGGTTCTCGACGAACTCTTTTTCCATTAGTAAATAATCTTTCATTTGCTTGTGAGGCCACATATTTTAGATAAAAGCAAACACAATATATAATAATTAGTAAATCTTTTAGTCACAACACTCTTATGGATATATAGATTATCACTTTCATTCACCAAAGATTTGGCACTCAGAGCGAACAAGGCTTACATTGGCATATCAAGAGTTTCAGTTGCATAACAATTGCATATGAGAAAGAACCATCGGGAAATCACAATCTAGATAATAACTTATGCTCTTGTAACAAACAATAATACATGGACAAAAAAGAAATGAGATAGAAAAGCATACCATCCTAGGTCCAATTGATTCTACATCTTCAACAATATATCCAGTCAAAAGCCTGAAGCATACCATCTTGATGCCTACTTCTTCT
>NW_019264286.1:0-1794 GCF_002742605.1 Olea europaea var. sylvestris | reverse complement strand
TCGACATTTTAAATTTTAATAAGCACTCCAAGACATGGACCTAAATTTAATGAGCAAATATTGACCTAAATTTAGTGATTAAATCTCAACCTTTTAAACTTCAGTCATTAATCAAAGATTTGACCTAATTTCAGTAACTAGAATCATTAACTCCCTCTCACCTGTGTTTCCAATGCGCAAATGCTTCCCCGAAATTTCTACTCTTTAGTCTTTTTCCTATATCTATAAACCGCAAATCTGCTCCTTTTCGGTATTCTGTGTTCTTCCTGAAAGAGGAAATTGACTTTTTCACATACACGCCAAATTCGTCTTGGTCATTAAGCTGCAAAACCCTAATTATTCCTTGAGTAGGTTTCTTTTACAAGGATCCCCCAATTACTCTCTAGGGGAATTATCCTCTTTCGTAGAGAACTTGAAACTTCTTGCCAATTTACTCTCAAAATGCGAATTCTGAAATGGGTCGACTTTTTTCTCCCGTAGGTTTGGTATCTCGGTTAACCCTTCGACAATGGGGGCTTTAACCGTCAATCGGAATCGAGGTAACGATTATTTCAAATCCCCAGCTCCAACTTCACCCTCATTTGATCTCTCGTACGCTCACGTTTCCAAAAAGCTCAAGCTCTCGAATTCTATGATTGGAAATACCGTTGATTATGGTAGACCCATATCCGCAAAATCTGTGAATTCGAGGATTTCCGAGTATCCGGATTCGAAACCAAGGTTTATGAGGGAAGTTCATGCCCCAGTTAGGAGTCATAGATTTGGGGTTTCAGCGAGTAAGAATAAAATTGTTTCTAGTTTAAGTCTTGAAGAAAATTCGGAGGTTAGAATGGGGAGTATGTATGGAACTCTTAAATATAGGTTGGAGAAGGCGAAAATTAGTGCAATGAAAACTTTCAGGTATGTGGGGAAAGAGAATGAGTCCGTTGAGAAAGAGAAAGAAAAAGAAGTGATTGAGATTGATGACAAGAAGGAAAGTCAAGATGATATGTCGGAGGATTTGAGCGTTCAGGAGGTGGAGGTAGTGGATTCTCCGAGGATCAAGTGGAAGGAGGGGAATGGTGTTTTGGGAAATTCTCGGGAACTTAAGGGGAAAATGGTAGAAAGTAATTTACAGTCATTGGGTTCTTGTGTTGTCTCTGATACAAGTGGTGTGAATGTAAAGGTGGATTCTACTGAAAATATGATGGACTTGGTGCTGATGAACCAGGAAGCAGATCTGTCGGGGGTACCTGTTCACAGGAAGCTATATGATTCTGCGAAGAAGAGGAATGATAAGTTGGAAAGTTTAAGTTTTGCCATAGAGTTAGAGGAAAAGTCCTTTCAAAGGCTTCAATTATTTCGGCCTCAGAAGAAAGTGGAAGAAACTAACAAGGTGACTTTTTTTGAAATCACATCCTTGGGGATGTGTTATTCTTGTGCAAATCCTCCGGACTATACTGTATATGAGTGTAATTGTTCGTGTTATTTATTTTTGTAAAATGGTTTTCATTGACTTGCAGCATGTGTCCAAAGAATGTTTTATGCCTATTACTATGGAGGAAGAGGCTGAGGTTGCTAACGCTCTGTCTAATTCCTGTAGGTATTTCTTATTATAATACTTAATCTTTAATTGGAATCGGTTTCTGTGTATCTACTCAATTGTTGTGCGTTTTGTTGCTGCTCAATTTATACAGGAGAAAGGTTTTGGTGAGTCATAAGAATTCTAATATCGATATCACTGGAGAAATATTGCAGTGTTTAAAACCAGGTGCATGGTTGAATGATGAGGTAATTTTCTCTCTCTCTCTCTCT
>NW_019264285.1:0-12649 GCF_002742605.1 Olea europaea var. sylvestris | reverse complement strand
CCAATTCCGACACAGTCGCGAAAAATGACGAAATTACACTCGGCGCGATTTTCGTTCCCGATAAACCTGTCAAATTTGAGCCCTTCCGACGCAGTCGAAAAAAATGACGAAATTGCCGCAGGCGCGATTTTTATTTCCGATCAAACTGCTAAATTTCAGCCAATTCCGACAGAGTCGAGAAAAATGAGAAAATAGCCCCCGGCGCGATTTTTGTTTCCGATCAACCAGTTAAATTTTAGCAAATTCCGACACAGTCGCGAAAAATGACGAAATTACACCCGGCGGGGTTTTTGTTCCCGATCAACCTATCAAATTTGAGCCCACTCCGACGCAGTCGAGAAAAATGTCGAAATTACCCCCGGCGTGATCTTTATTTCCTATCAAACTGCCAAATTTTAGGCAATTCCGACGCAATCACGATAAATAATGAAATTACCCCAGGCGCGACTTTTGTTCCCTATCAACCAGTCAAATTTGAGCCCATTCCGACACAGTCGTGAAAAATGACGAAATTTCCAGTTGCACGATTTTTGTTTCCGATCAACCTGTCAAATTTTAGCCCATTCCGTCACAGACGAGAAAATTGACGAAATTGCCCCCGACGCGATTTTTATTTCAGATCAAACTGCCAAATTTCAGCCAATTCCGACACAGTCGAGAAAAATTACACAATTGCCCCCTGCGCGATTTTTGTTTCCGATCAACCAGTCAAATTTTAGCCAATTCCGACATAGTCGCGAAAAATGACGAAATTACACTCGGCGTGATTTTCGTTCCCGATAAACCTGTCAAATTTGAGCCCATTCCGACGCAGTCGAAAAAAATGATGAAATTGCCCCCGGCTCGATTTTTATTTCCGATCAAACTGCCAAATTTCAGTCAATTCCGACACAGTCGAGAAAAATGAGAAAATTGCCCCCGGCGCGATTTTTGTTTCCGATCAACCAGTTAAATTTTAGCCAATTCCGACACAGTCGCGAAAAATGACGGAATTACACCCGGCGAGGTTTTTGTTCCCGATCAACCTATCAAATTTGAGCCCACTCCGACGCAGTCGAGAAAAATGTCGAAATTGCCCCCGGCGTGATTTTTATTTCCGATCAAACTGCCAAATTTCAGCCAATTCCGACACAGTCGAGAAAAATGACCAAATTGCCCCCGGCGCGGTTTGTGTTTCCGATCAACCAGTTAAATTTTATTCAATTTCGACACAGTCGTGAAAAATAACGAAGTTACACCCGGCCCGATTTTTGTTCTCGATCAACCTGTCAAATTTGAGCCCATTTCGAAACAGTCGAGAAAAATGACGAAATAGGCACCGGCGCGATTTTTATTTCCGATCAAACTCCAAAATTTCAGCCAATTCCGACACAGTCGAGAAAAATAACGAAATTGCCCCCGGCGCGGTTTTTGTTTCCGATCAACCAGTCAAATTTTAGCCATTTCCGACACAGTCGCGAAAAATGACGAAATTACACCTAGCGCGGTTTTTGTTCCTGATCAACCTGTGAAATTTGGGCCCATTCCGACACAGTCGCGAAAAATGAATAAATTGCCCCGGGAGCGATTTTTGTTTCCGATCAACCTATCAAATTTGAGCCCATTCGGACACAGTCGCTAAAAATGGCGTAACTGCCGCCGGCGCGATTTTGGTTTCCGTTCAACCTGTCAAATTTTAGCCCATTCCTACACAGTCGCGAAAAATGACGATATTGCCCCAGGCGCGGTTTTTGTTCCCGATCAACCTGTCGAATTTGAGCCCATTCCGACACAGTCGCTAAAAATGGCGAAACTGCCGCCGGCGCGATTTTGGTTTCCGTTCAATCTGTCAAATTTTAGCTCAATTCCGACACAGTCGAGAAAAATGACGCAATTGCCCCCTGAGCGGTTTTTGTTTCCGATCAACCAATCAAATTTTAGCCAATTCCGACACAGTCGCGAAAAATGACAAAATTACACCCGGCGCGATTTTTGTTCCCGATAAACCTGTCAAATTTGAGCCCATTCCGACGCAGTCGAGAAAAATGACGAAATTGCCCCCGGCGCGATTTTTATTTCCGATCAAACTGTCAAATTTCAGCCAATTCCGACACAGTCGAGAAAAATGAGAAAATTTCCCACGGCGCGATTTTTGTTTCCGATCAACCAGTTAAATTTTAGCCAATTCCGACCCAGTCGCGAAAAATGACGAAATTATACCCGGCGGGGTTTTTGTTCCCGGTCAACCTATCAAATTTGAGCCCACTCCGACGCAGTCGAGAAAAATGTCGAAATTGCCCCCGGCGTGATCTTTATTTCCGATCAAACTGCCAAATTTCAGCCAATTCCGACACAGTCGAGAAAAATGCCGAAATTGCCCCCGGCGCGGTTTTTGTTTCCGATCAACCAGTCAAATTTTAGCCATTTCCGACACAGTCGCGAAAAATGACGAAATTACACCCGGCGCGGTTTTTGTTCCCGATCAACCTGTGAAATTTGAGACCATTCCGACACAGTCACGAAAAATGACGAAATTGCCCCCAGCCCTATTTTTGTTTCCGACCAACCAGTCAAATTTTAGTCCATTCCGACACCGTCGCGAAAAATGACGAAATTGCCCACGGCCCGATTTTTGTTTCCGATCAACTTGTCAAATTTTAGGCAATTTTGACGCAGTCACGAAAAATAATGAAATTACCCCAGGCGCGGTTTTTGTTCCCTATCAACCAGTCAAATTTGAGCCCATTCCGACACAGTCGCTAAAAATGACGAAATTGCCAGCTGCACGATTTTTTGTTTCCGATCAACCTATCAAATTTTAGGCCATTTTGATACAGTCACGAAAAATAACGAAATTGCCCCCGGCGCGATTTTTGTTTCCGATGGACCTGTCAAATTTGAGCCCATTCCGACACAGTCGAGAAAATTGACGAAATTGCCCCCGGCGCGATTTTTATTTCAGATCAAACTGCCAAATTTCAGCCAATTCCGACACAGTCGATAATAATTACGCAATTGCCCCCTGCGCGATTTTTGTTTCCGATCAACCAGTCAAATTTTAGCCAATTCCGACACAGTCGCGAAAAATGACGAAATTACACTCGGCGCGATTTTCGTTCTCGATAAACCTGTCAAATTTGAGCCCATTCCGACCTAGTCGAAAAAAATGACGAAATTGCCGCAGGCGCGATTTTTATTTCCGATCAAACTGCCAAATTTCAGCCAATTCCGACACAGTCGAGAAAAATGAGAAAATTGCCCCCGGCGCGATTTTTGTTTCCGATCAACCAGTTAAATTTTAGCCAATTCCGACACAATCGCGAAAAATGACGAAATTACACCCGGCGGGGTTTTTGTTCCCGATCAACCTATCAAATTTGTGCCCACTCCGACGCAGTCGAGAAAAATGTCGAAATTGCCCCCAGCATGATTTTTATTTCCGATCAAACTGCCAAATTTCAGCCAATTCCGACACAGTCAAGAAAAATGACGAAATTGCCCCCGGCGCGGTTTGTGTTTCCGATCAACTAGTTAAATTTTATTCAATTTCGACACAGTCGCGAAAAATAACGAAATTACACCCGGCCCGATTTTTGTTCTCGATCAACCTGTCGAATTTGAGCCCATTCCGAAACAGTCGAGAATAATGACAAAATAGGCACCGGCGCGATTTTTATTTCCGATCAAACTCCCAAATTTCAGCCAATTCCGACACAGTCGAGAAAAATGACGAAATTGCCCCCGGCGCGGTTTTTGTTTCCGATCAACCAGTCAAATTTTAGCCATTTCCGACACAGTCGCGAAAAATGACGACATTCACCTAGCGCGGTTTTTGTTCCCGATCAACCTGTGAAATTTTGGCCCATTCCGACACAGTCGCGAAAAATGAAGAAATTGCCCCGGGCGCGATTTTTTTTTCCGATCAACCTGTCAAATTTGAGCCCATTCGGACACAGTCGCTAAAAATGGTGAAACTGCCGCCGGCGCGATTTTGGTTTCCGTTCAACCTGTCAAATTTTAGCCCATTCCTACACAGTCGCGAAAAATGACGATATTGCCCCAGGCGCGATTTTTGTTCCCGATCAACCTGTCGAATTTGAGCCCATTCCGACACAGTCGCTAAAAATGGCGAAACTGCCGCCGACGCGATTTTGGTTTCCGGTCAATCTGTCAAATTTTAGCCCAATTCCGACACAGTCGAGAAAAATGACGCAATTGCCCCCTGAGCGGTTTTTGTTTCCGATCAACCAATCAAATTTTAGCCAATTCCGACACAGTCGCGAAAAATGACGAAATTACACCCGGCGCGATTTTTGTTCCCGATAAACCTGTCAAATTTGAGCCCATTCCGACGCAGTCGAAAAAAATGACGAAATTGCCTCCGGCGCGATTTTTATTTCCGATCAAACTGCCAAATTTCAGCCAATTCCAACACAGTCGAGAAAAATGACGAAATTGCCCCCGGCGCGATTTTTGATTCCGATCAACCAGTCAAATTTTAGCCATTTTCGACAAAGTCACGAAAAATGACGAAATTACACCCGGCGCGGTTTTTGTTCCCGATCAACCTGTGAAATTTGAGACCATTCCGACACAGTCGCGAAAAATGACGAAATTGCCCCCAGCCCTATTTTTGTTTCCGACCAACCAGTCAAATTTTAGTCCATTCCGACACCGTCGCGAAAAATGACGAAATTGCCCACGGCGCGATTTTTGTTTCCGATCAACTTGTCAAATTTTAGGCAATTCCGATGCAGTCACGAAAAATAATGAAATTACCCAGGCACGGTTTTTGTTCCCTATCAACCCATCAAATTTGAGCCATTCCGACACAGTCACGAAAGATGACGAAATTGCCAGCTGCACGATTTTTTGTTTCTGATCAACCTGTCAAATTTTAGGCCATTTTGATACAGTCACGAAAAATAACGAAATTGCCCCCGGCGCGATTTTTGTTTCCGATCAACCTGTCAAATTTGAGCCCATTCCGACACAGTCGAGAAAATTGACGAAATTGCCCCCGGCGCGATTTTTATTTCAGATCAAACTGCCAAATTTCAGCCAAGTCCGACACAGTCGAGAAAAATTACGCAATTGCCCCATGAGCGGTTTTTGTTTCCGATCAACCAGTCAAATTTTAGCCAATTCCGACAGAGTCGCGAAAAATGACGAAATTACACGCGGCGCGATTTTCGTTCCCGATAAACCTGTCAAATTTGAGCCCATTCCGATACAGTCGAGAAAAATGACGAAATTGCGCCGGCGCGATTTTTATTTTCGATCAAACTCCCAAATTCCAGCCAATTCCGACCCAGTCGAGAAAAATGACGAAATTGCGCCGGCGCGATTTTTATTTTCGATCAAACTCCCAAATTCCAGCCAATTCCGACCCAGTCGAGAAAAATGACGAAATTGCGCCGGCGCGATTTTTATTTTCGATCAAACTCCCAAATTCCAGCCAATTCCGACCCAGTCGAGAAAAATGACGAAATTGCGCCGGCGCGATTTTTATTTTCGATCAAACTCCCAAATTCCAGCCAATTCCGACCCAGTCGAGAAAAATGACGAAATTGCGCCGGCGCGATTTTTATTTTCGATCAAACTCCCAAATTCCAGCCAATTCCGCCACTGTCGAGAAAAATGACGAAATTGCCCCCGGCGCGATTTTTGTTTCCGATCAACCTGTCAAATTTGAGCCCATTTCGAAACAGTCGAGAAAAATGACGAAATAGGCACCGGCGCGATTTTTATTTCCAATCAAACTCCCAAATTCCAGCCAATTCCGACACAGTCGAGAAAATTGACGAAATTGCCCCCGGCGTGATCTTTATTTCCGATCAAACTGCCAAATTTCAGCCAAGTCCGACACAGTCGAGAAAAATTACGCAATTGCCCCATGAGCGGTTTTTGTTTCCGATCAACCAGTCAAATTTTAGCCAATTCCGACACAGTCGCGAAAAATGACGAAATTACACTCGGCGCGATTTTCGTTCCCGATAAACCTGTCAAATTTGAGCCCATTCCGACGCAGTCGAAAAAAATGACGAAATTGCCCCCGGCGCGATTTTTATTTCCGATCAAACTGCCAAATTTCAGCCAATTCCGACACAGTCGAGAAAAATGACCAAATTGCCCCCGGCGCGGTTTGTGTTTCCGATCAACCAGTTAAATTTTATTCAATTTCGACACAGTCGTGAAAAATAACGAAGTTACACCCGGCCCGATTTTTGTTCTCGATCAACCTGTCAAATTTGAGCCCATTTCGAAACAGTCGAGAAAAATGACGAAATAGGCACCGGCGCGATTTTTATTTCCGATCGAACTCCCAAATTCCAGCCAATTCCGACACAGTCGAGAAAAATGACGAAATTGCCCCCGGCGTGATCTTTATTTCCGATCAAACTGCCAAATTTCAGCCAATTCTGACACAGTCGAGAAAAATTACGCAATTGCCCCCTGCGCGGTTTTTGTTTCCGATCAACCAGTCAAATTTTAGCCAATTCCGACACAGTCGCGAAAAATGACGAAATTACACTCGGCGCGATTTTCGTTCCCGATAAACCTGTCAAATTTGAGCCCATTCCGACGCAGTCGAAAAAAATGACGAAATTGCCCCCGGCGCGATTTTTATTTCCGATCAAACTGCCGAATTTCAGCCAATTCCGACACAGTCGAGAAAAATGAGAAAATTTCCCCCGACGCGATTTTTGTGTCCGATCAACCAGTTAAATTTTAGCCAATTCCGACACAGTCGCGAAAAATGACGAAATTACACCCGGCGGGGTTTTTGTTCCCGGTCAACCTATCAAATTTGAGCCCACTCCGACGCAGTCGAGAAAAATGTCGAAATTGTCCCCGGCTTGATTTTTATTTCCGATCAAACTGCCAAATTTCAGCCAATTCCGACACAGTCGAGAAAAATGACCAAATTGCCCCCGGCGCGGTTTGTGTTTCCGATCAACCAGTTAAATTTTATTCAATTTCGACACAGTCGCGAAAAATAACGAAGTTACACCCGGCCCGATTTTTGTTCTCGATCAACCTGTCAAATTTGAGCCCATTCCGAAACAGTCGAGAAAAATGACAAAATAGGCACCGGCGCGATTTTTATTTCCGATCAAACTTCAAAATTTCAGCCAATTCCGACACAGTCGAGAAAAACGACGAAATTGCCCACGGCGCGGTTTTTGTTTCCGATCAACTAGTCAAATTTTAGCCATTTCCGACACAGTCGCGAAAAATAACGAAATTACACCCGGCGCGATTTTTGTTCTCGATCAACCTGTGAAATTTGAGACCATTTCGACACAGTCGCAAAAAATGACGAAATTGCCCCCAGCCCTATTTTTGTTTCCGACCAACCAGTCAAATTTTAGTCCATTCCGACACCGTCTCGAAAAATGACGAAATTGCCCCCGGCGCGATTTTCGTTTCCGATCAACTTGTCAAATTTTAGGCAACTCCGACGCAGTCACGAAAAATAATGAAATTACCCCAGGCGCGGTTTTTGTTCCCTATCAACCAGTCAAATTTGAGCCCATTCCGACACAGTCGCGAAAAATGACGAAATTGCCAGCTGCACGATTTTTTGTTTCCGATCAACCTTTCAAATTTTAGGCCATTTTGATACAGTCACGAAAAATAACGAAATTGCCCCCGGCGCGATTTTCGTTTCCGATCAATCTGTCAAATTTAAGCCCATTCCGACACAGTCGAGAAAATTGACGAAATTGCCCCCGGCGCGATTTTTATTTCAGATCAAACTGCCAAATTTCAGCCAATTCCGACACACACGAGAAAAATTACGCAATTGCCCCCGGCTCGATTTTTGTTTCCGATCAACCAGTCAAATTTTAGCCAATTCCGACACAGTCGCGAAAAATGACGAAATTACACTCGGCGCGATTTTCGTTCCCTATAAACCTGTCAAATTTGAACCCATTCCGACGCAGTCAAAAAAAATGACGAAATTGACGTAGGCGCGATTTTTATTTCCGATCAAACTGCCAAATTTCAGCCAATTCCGACACAGTCGAGAAAAATGAGAAAAATGCCCCCGGCGCGATTTTTGTTTCCGATCAACCAGTTAAATTTTAGCCAATTCCGACACAGTCGCGAAAAATGACGAAATTACACCCGGCGGGGTTTTTTTCCGATCAACCTATCAAATTTGAGCCCACTCCGACGCAGTCGAGAAAAATGTCGAAATTGCCCCCAGCGTGATTTTTATTTCCGATCAAACTGCCAAATTTCAGCCAATTCCGACACAATCAAGAAAAATGACGAAATTACCCCCGGCGCGGTTTGTGTTTCCGATCAACTAGTTAAATTTTATTCAATTTCGACACAGTCGCGAAAAATAACGAAATTACACCCGGCCCGATTTTTGTTCTCGATCAACCTGTCAAATTTGAGCCCATTCCGAAACAGTCGAGAAAAATGACGAAATAGGCACCGGCGCGATTTTTATTTCCGATCAAACTCCCAAATTTCAGCCAATTCCGACACAGTCGAGAAAAATGACGAAATTGCCCCCGGCGCGGTTTTTGTTTCCGATCAACCAGTCAAATTTTAGCCATTTCCGACACAGTCGCGAAAAATGACGAAATTACACCTTGCGCGGTTTTTGTTCCCGATCAACCTGTGAAATTTGGGCCCATTTCGACACAGTCGCGAAAAATGAAGAAATTGCCCCGGGCGCGATTTTTGTTTCCGATCAACCGGTCAAATTTGAGCCCATTCGGACACAGTCGCTAAAAATGGCGAAATTGCCGCCGGCGTGATTTTGGTTTCCGTTCAAGCTGTCAAATTTTAGCCCATTCCTACACGGTCGCGAAAAATGACGATATTGCCCCAGGCGCGGTTTTTGTTCCCGATCAACCTGTCGAATTTGAGCCCATTCCGACACAGTCGCTAAAAATGGCGAAACTGCCGCCGGCGCGATTTTGGTTTCCGTTCAATCTGTCAAATTTTAGCCCAATTCCGACACAGTCGAGAAAAATGACGCAATTGCCCCCTGAGCGATTTTTGTTTCCGATCAACCAATCAAATTTTACCCAATTCCGACACAGTCGCGAAAAATGACGAAATTACACCTGGCGCGATTTTTGTTCCCGATAAACCTGTCAAATTTGAGCCCATTCCGACAAAGTCGAAAAAAATGACGAAATTGCCGCCGGCGCGATTTTTAATTACGATCAAACTCCCAAATTTCAGCCAATTCCGACACAGTCGAGAAAAATGACGAAATTGCCCCCGGCGCGATTTTTGTTTCCGATCAACCAGTCAAATTTTAGCCATTTCCGACACAGTCGCGAAAAATGACGAAATTACACCCGGCGCGATTTTTGTTCCCGATCAACCTGTGAAATTTGAGACCATTCCGACACAGTCGCGAAAAATGACGAAATTGCCCCCAGCCCTATTTTTGTTTCCGACCAACCAGTCAAATTTTAGTCCATTCCGACACCGTCGCGAAAAATGACGAAATTGCCCACGGCGCGATTTTTGTTTCCGATCAACTTGTCAAATTTTAGGCAATTCCGACGCAGTCACGAAAAATAATGAAATTACCCCAGGCGCGATTTTTGTTCCCTATCAACCCGTCAAATTTGAGCCCATTCCGACACAGTCACGAAAGATGAAGAAATTGCCAGCTGCACGATTTTTTGTTTCTGATCAACCTGTCAAAATTTAGGCCATTTTGATACAGTCACGAAAAATAACGAAATTGCCCCCGGCGCGATTTTCGTTTCCGATCAACCTGTCAAATTTGAGCCCATTCCGACACAGTCGAGAAAATTGACGAAATTGCCCCCGGCGCGATTTTTATTTCAGATCAAACTGCCAAATTTCAGCCAATTTCGACACACACTACAAAAACTACGCAATTGCCCCCTGCGCGATTTTTGTTTCCGATCAACCAGTCAAATTTTAGCCAATTCCGTCACAGTCGCGAAAAATGACGAAATTACACTCGGCGCGATTTTCGTTCCCGATAAACCTGTCAAATTTGAGCCCATTCCGACACAGTCGAGAAAATTGACGAAATTGCCCCCGGCGCGATTTTTATTTCAGATCAAACTGCCAAATTTCAGCCAATTCCGACACAGTCGAGAAAAATGAGAAAATTGCCCCCGGCGCGATTTTTGTTTCCGATCAACCAGTCAAATTTTAGCCAATTCCGTCACAGTCGCGAAAAATGACGAAATTACACCCGGCGGGGTTTTTGTTCCCGATCAACCTATCAAATTTGAGCCCACTCCGACGCAGTCGAGAAAAATGTCGAAATTGCCCCCAGCGTGATTTTTATTTCCGATCAAACTGCCAAATTTCAGCCAATTCCGACACAGTCAAGAATAATGACGAAATTACCCCCGGCGCGGTTTGTGTTTCCGAACAACCAGTTAAATTTTAATCAATTTCGACACAGTCGCGAAAAATAACGAAATTACACCCGGCCCGATTTTTGTTCTCGATCAACCTGTCAAATTTGAGCCCATTCCTAAACAGTCGAGAAAAATGACGAAATAGGCACCGGCGCGATTTTTATTTCCGATCAAACTCCAAAATTTTAGCCATTTCCGACACAGTCGCGAAAAATGACGAAATTACACCTGGCGCGGTTTTTGTTCCCGATCAACCTGTGAAATTTGGGCCCATTCCGACACAGTCACGAAAAATGAAGAAATTGCCCCGGGCGCGATTTTTGTTTCCGATCAACCTGTCAAATTTGAGCCCATTCGGACACAGTCGCTAAAAATGGCGAAACTGCCGCCGGCGCGATTTTGGTTTCCGTTCAATCTGTCAAATTTTAGCCCCATTCCGACACAGTCGAGAAAAATGACGAAATTGCCCCCGGCGCGATTTTTGTTTCCGATCATCAAGTCGAATTTTAGCCAATTCCGACACAGTCGCGAAAAATGACGACATTGCCCCGGCGCGATTTTTGTTTCCGATCAACCTGTCAAATTTGAGCCCATTCCGACGCAGTCAAAAAAATGATGAAATTGCCGCCGGCGAGATTTTTATTTCCGATCAAACTGCCAAATTTCAGCCAATTCCGACACATTCGAGAAAAATGACAAAATTGCCCCCGGCGCGGTTTTTGTTTCCGATCAACCAGTCAAATTTTACCCAATTCCGACACAGTCGCGAAAAATGACGAAATTACACCCGGCGCGATTTTTGTTCCCGATAAACCTGTCAAATTTGAGCCCATTCCGACGCAGTCAAAAAAATGATGAAATTGCCGCCGGCGAGATTTTTATTTCCGATCAAACTGCCAAATTTCAGCCAATTCCGACACATTCGAGAAAAATGACAAAATTGCCCCCGGCGCGGTTTTTGTTTCCGATCAACCAGTCAAATTTTAGCCATTTTCAACACAGTCGCGAAAAATGACGAAATTACACCCGGCGCGATTTTTGTTCCCGGTCAACCTGTGAAATTTGAGACCATTCCGACATAGTCACGAAAAATGACGAAATTGCCCCCAGCCCTATTTTTGTTTCCGACCAACCAGTCAAATTTTAGTCCATTCCGAAACCGTCGCGAAAAATGACGAAATTACCCACGGCGCGATTTTTGTTTCCGATCAACTTGTCAAATTTTAGGCAATTCCGACGCAGTCACGAAAAATATTGAAATTACCCCTGGCGCGATTTTTGTTCCCTATCAACCAGTCAAATTTGAGCCCATTCCGACACAGTCGCGAAAAATGACGAAATTGCCAGCTGCACGATTTTTGTTTCCGATCAACCTGTCAAATTTTAGGCCATTTTGATACAGTCACGAAAAATAACGAAATTGCCCCCGACGCGATTTTTGTTTCCGATCAACCTGTCAAATTTTAGCCTATTCCGACACAGTCGAAAAAATTGACGAAATTGCCCCCGGCGCGATTTTTATTTCAGATCAAACTGCCAAATTTCCGCCAATTCCGACACAGTCGAAAAAAATTTCTCAATTGCCCCATGCGCGGTTTTTGTTTCCGATAAACCAGTCAAATTTTTGCCAATTTCGACACAGTCGCGAAAAATGACGAATTTACACTCGGCGCGATTTTCGTTCCCGATAAACCTGTCAAATTTGAGCCCATACCGACGCAGTCGAAAAAAATGACGAAATTGCCGCAGGCGCGATTTTTATTTCCGATCAAACTGCCAAATTTCAGCCAATTCCGACACAGTCGAGAAAAATGAGAAAATTGCCCCCGGCACGATTTTTGTTTCCGATCAACCAGTTAAATTTTAGCCAATTCCGACACAGTCGCGAAAAATGACGAAATTACACCCGGCGGAGTTTTTGTTCCCGATCAGCCTATCAAATTTGAGCCCACTCCGACGCAGTCGAGAAAAATGTCGAAATTGCCCCCGGCGTGATTTTTATTTCCGATCAAACTGCCAAATTTCAGCCAATTCCGACACAGTCGAGAAAAATGACGAAATTGCACCCGGCGCGATTTGTGTTTCCGATCAACCAGTTAAATTTTATTCAATTTCGACACAGTCGCGAAAAATAACGAAATTACACCCGGCCCGATTTTTGTTCTCGGTCTACCTGTCAAATTTGAGCCCATTCCGAAGCAGTCGAGAAAAATGACGAAATAGGCACCGGCGCGATTTTTATTTCCGATCAAACTCCAAAATTTCAGCCAATTCCGACACAG
>NW_019264284.1:19812-23015 GCF_002742605.1 Olea europaea var. sylvestris | reverse complement strand
TAAACTAAAGTGTACACCATAGTGTACATGTAGCAAGGTCCTTACCGATTGAACTTTGCAATTTGTACACTGATTTTTGACACGCTGTTTGACACTTGCATTGTTGTCAAGTATCAATGGCATTGGAAAACTATTTGAAATTTAAACTATCCAACAGTGTAATGTCACGTGGTAAAATGTAAACTAAAGTGTACATGTCGTAAGGTTCTTATCGACTCAACTTTGCTATCGGTACACTGATTTTTGACAATTTGTTTGACACTTGCATTATTGTCAAGTGTCAATTGGATGATAAAACTATTTTAAATTTAAACTGCCCAGTAGGGTAATGTCATGGGGCAAAGTGTAAACTAAAGTGTGTACACCATAGTATACATGTAGCAAGGTTCGTACCGATTGAACTTTACATTGTTGTCAAGTGTCAATATTATGGGAAAACTTTTTGAAATTGAAACTCTTCGACAGGGTGATGTCACGTGGAAAAGTGTAAAGTAAAGTGTACACCATAATGTACATATAGCAAGGTCCTTACCGATTGAACTTTGCTATTTGTACACTGATTTTTAACACGTTGTTTGACATTTGCTTTATCGTCAAATGTCAATTACATGGGAAAATTGTTTGAAATTTAAACTGTCCAGCAGGGTGATGTCACGTGGCAAAGTATAAACTAAAGTGTACACTACAGTGTACATGTATCAAGGCTCTTACAGATTGAACTTTTCTATTTGTACACTAATTTTTGACACATTGTTTGACACTTAGATTGTTGTCAAGTGTCAATTGGATGGGAAAACCATTTGAAATTTAAACTGTCCAACACGGTAATGTCACGTGGCAAAGTATAAACTAATGTGTACAGCATAGTGTACTTGTAGTAAGTTTCTTACCGATTGAAATTTGCTATTTGTACTTTGATTTTTGACACGTTGTTTGACACTCTCATTGTTGTCAAGTGTCAATTAGGTGGGAAGTTTGAAATTTAAACAGTCTTAGAGGGTAATGTCACGTGCCAAAGTGTAAACTAAAGTGTGTACACCATAGTGTACATGTAGTAAAGTTCTTACCGGTTGAACTTTATTATTTGTACACTGATTTTTAACACGTTGTTTGACTCTTGCATTGTTGTCAAGTATCAATTGGATGAGAATACTATTTGAAATTTAAATTGTCCAGCAGGGTAATGTTATGTGGTAAAGAGTAAACTAAAGTTTACATCGCAGTGTCCTTGTAGCAGGGTCCTTATCGATTGAAATTTGCATTTGTACACTGATTTTCGACACATTGTTTGACACATGCATTGCTTTCAAGTATCAATTGCATGGGAAAATTGTTTGAAATTTAAACTATACAACCGGGTAATGTCACGTCGCAAAGTGTAAACTAAAGTGTACGCCATAATATACGTGTCGCAAGGTCCTTACTGATTGAGCTTTGCTATTTGTACACTAATTTTTGACACGTTGTTCCACACTTACATTGTCGTCAAGTGTCAATTGCATGGGAAAACTGTTTGAAATTTAAACTGTCCAACAGGGTAATGTCACGTGGCAAAATATAAACTAAAGTGTACACCACAGTGTACATGTAGCAAGGTTCTTATCGATTGAATTTTGCTATTTGTATATTGATTTTTGACACGTTGTTTGACACTTGGATTGTTGTCAAGTGTCAATTGGATGGGAAAATTATTTGAAATTTAAACTATCCAATAGGGTAATGTCACGTCGTAAAGTGTAGACTAAAGTGTACTTGTAGCAAGGTTCATATCAATTGAACTTTGCTATTTGTACACTAATTTTTGACACGTTGTTTAACACTTGCATTGTTGTCAAGTGCCAATTGGAAGAAAAAATAGTTTGAAATTTAACTGTCCAACAGTCAAATCTAAAGTGTACAGCATATTGTACATGTAGCAAGGTCCTTACCGATTGAACTTTTTCATTTTGACACTTGCATTGTTGTCAAGTGTCAATTGATGGGGAAACTGTTTGAAATTTGAACTGTCCAACTGGGTAATGTCACATGGCAAAGTGTAAACTAAACTGTACACCATAGTGTACTTGTAGCAAGGTGCTTACTGTTTGAACTTTTCCATTTGTACACTGATTTTTGACACATTGTTTGACACTTGCATTGTTGTCAAGTGTAAATTGATGGGAAAATTGTTTGAAATTTTAACTGTCCAACTGGGTAATGTCACGTGGCAAAGTTTAAACTAAAGTGTACACCATAGTATACATGTAGCAAGGTCCTTACCGTTTGAACTTTGCTCTTTGTCCAGTGATTTTTGACACGTTGTTTAACACTTGCATAGTTTGTTAAGTGTCAATTGGATGGGAAAACTATTTGAAATTTAAACTGTACAACTGGGATATATCACGTGGCAAAGTGTAAACTAAAGTGTACGCCATAGTGTACATGTCGCGAGGTTTTTACCGATTGAACTTTGCTATTTGTACACTGATTTTTGGCACATTGGTTAACACTTTCATTGTTGTAAAGTTTCAATTGGATGGGAAAACTGCTTGAAATTAAAACTGTCCAATAGGATAATGTCACGTGGCAAAGTGTAAACTAAAGTGTCTACCATAGTGTACATGTAGCAATGTTCATACTGATTGAACTTCGCTATTTGTACATTGATTTTTGACACATTGTTCGAAACTTGCATTGTTGTCAAGTGTCAATTGGATGGGAAAACTATTTCAAAATTTAAATTGTGCAATAGGGTAATGTCATGTGGCAAAGTATAAGCTAAAGTGTCTACCATAGTGTACAGGTCGCAAGGTTCTTACCGAATGAACTTTGCTATTTGTGTATTAATTTTTGACGCGTTGTTTGACACTTGCATTGTTGTCAAGTGTCAATTGGATGGGAAAACTGTTAGAAATTTAAACTGTCCAACAGGATAATGTCACGTGCCAAACTGTAAACCAAAGTGTACACCATAGTGTACATGTCGGAATGTCCTTTCCGATTGAACTTTGCTATTTTTACAATGATTTTTGACCCATTGGTTGTCACTTGCATTGTTGTCAAGTGTCAATTAGATGGAAAAACTACTTAAGATTTAAATTGTCTAATAGGGTAATGTCACATTGCAAAGTATAAGCTAAAGTTTCTACCATAGTGTACATGTAGCAAGGTTCATACCGATTGAACTTTGCTATTTGTACACTGATTTTTGACACGTTGGTTGA
>NW_019264284.1:10729-12657 GCF_002742605.1 Olea europaea var. sylvestris | reverse complement strand
CAAAGTGTACACCATACTGTACATGTCGCAAGGTTCTTACCGATTGAACTTTGCTATTTGTACACAGATTTTTGACACGTTGTTTGACACTTGCATTCTTGTCAAGTGTCAATTGGATGGAAAAACTGTTAAAAATTTGAACTGTTCAATAGGGTAATGTCGCATGGCAAAGTGCAAACTAAAGTATACACCACAGAGTACATGTGGCAAGGTCCTTTTCGATTGATCTTTGCTATTTTTACACTGATTTTTGACATGCTAGTTGACACTTGCATTGTTATCAAGTGTCAATTGGATGGAAAAATAATTTGAAATTTAAACTGTCTAGCAGGGTAATGTCACGGGGCAAAATGCAAACTAAAGTGTGTACACCATAGTGTACATGTGGCAAGGTTCGTACCGATTGAACTTTGCTATTTGTACAATGATTTTTGACACGTTGTTTGACACTTACATTGCTTTCAAGTGTCAATTTGATGGGAAAACTGTTTGAAATTGAAACTGTCCAACAGGGCGATGTCACGTGGAAAAGTGTAAACTAAAGTACACACCATAATGTGCATGTAGCAAGTTTCTTACCGATTGAACTTTGCTATTTGTAGACTACTTTTGACATTTTGTTTGACAGTTAAATTGTTGTCAAGTGTTAATTAGATGGGAAAACTGTTTGAAATTTAAACTGACCAACATGGTGATGTCACGTGGTAATGTGTAAACTAAAGCATACTTGTAGCAAGGTTCATACTGATTGAACTTTGCTATTTGTAGACTGATTTTTGACACGTTGTTTGAAACTTGCATAGTTGTCAAGTGTCAATTAGATGGGAAAACTTTTTGAAATTTATATTGTCCAACAGGGTAATATCACGTGATAAAGTGTAAACTAAAGTGTACACCATCGTGTACATGTCTCAAGGTTCTTACCAATTGAACTTTGCTATTGGTACACTGAAATTTTACACATTGTTTGATACTTGCATTGTTGTCAAGTGTGAATTGGATGGGAAAACTGTTTGAAATTTAAACTGTCCAGCAGGGTAATGTCACGTGACAAAGTTTAAACTAAAGTGTGTACGCCATAGTATACATGTAGCAAAGTTCGTACCATTTGAACTTTACTATTTGTACACTGATTTTTGACACCTTATCTAACACTTGTATTGCTGTCAAGTGCCTATTGGATGGGAAAACTGCAGTAGCCGAGAAAAATAAAATTGAATTATGCTATTATTTTGTGATAATCTAGCACCACGAGCCTGACCCATTTTAGAAACGACCTATGGAAGCTTAACCCGTGTAAGATTACGAAATCACAAGTCATAAGTTAATTAAAAGCCCAACAATTTAAGAGATTAAGTTTAAGTAAAATCGATTACAAAGATTTAATGAATAACTAGGTTGTCACAATGGTCATCTACATGGTATTTCATATAGGCAACCCAGGTTCGAATCACCATGTAGATGTTTTTTATAAAAATTCCATATGAATTATTTTTATGGCTTAGAGACTCTTCAAATTCTTAGGTAGAGACTAAATTTAATAAATTTAATGATAATACAACTCTCCCACTTAATTTTTCATTAAAAAGAAAGGTTATTGAAGTGGAATGTCACTTTTTCACTACACTCCTCTTCAAATCCGAATTTCATCTCATTTTCTCTCAAAAGAAATATATTTCATATCAAGTTAAGCTTGAGGAATAACAAGGGTGAGAAGAAGAAAGGCTTTCTATACATTTTGTTCTTTTATCCAAGAAAATTCAAGGTAGGTGGAGGTGCAAGTGTTCATTCTCTTTCAAATCTGATTTTTCGATAAATGTGTGAATAAAATGGTACCTTCGGGTATGGTGCTTTGGCACTACAATGGTTTGAATGATCATTCTCCGGCTCTACGTGTTATGATAATGCTATAGTAATTGGATTTTGCC
>NW_019264284.1:0-1315 GCF_002742605.1 Olea europaea var. sylvestris | reverse complement strand
TTTTGACACGTTGTTTTACACTTGCATTGTTGTCAAGTGTCAATTAGATGAGAAAACCGTTTGAAATTTATACTATCCAACAGGGTAATGTCATGTGGCAAAGTATAAACTAAAGTGTACGCCATAGTGTACGTGTAGCAAGGTTCTTACCGATTGCACTTTGAAATTTGTACCCTAATTTTTGACACTTTGTTTGACACTTGCATTGTTGTCGAGTGTCGATTGGATGAGAAAAAATTTGATATTTAAACTGTCCAAAAGGGTAATGTCACGTGGCAAAGTGCAAACTAAAGTGTACACCATAGTGTACATGTAGCACGGTCCTCACCGATTGAACTTTTCTGTTTGTACACTGATTTTTGGCACGTTGTTTGACACTTGTATTGTTTTCAAGTGTCAATTGGATGGAAAAGCTGTTTGAAATTTAAACTATCCCATAGGAATATGTCACGTGGCAAAGTATAAAGTAAAGTGTACACCACAGTGTACATGTAGCACGGTCCTCACCGATTGAAATTTTCTATTTGTATAGTGATTTTTGACACGTTATTTTACACTTGCATTGTTGTCAAGTGTCAATTGGATGAGAAAACTATTTGAAATTTAAACTGTCCAACCGGGAAATGTCACGTGGCAAAGTATAAACTAAAGTGTATACCATAGTGTATATGTAGCAAGGTTCTTACTGATTGCACTTTACGATTTGTACACTAATTTTTGACACGTTGTTGACACTTGCATTGTTGTCAAGTGTCAATTGGATGGGAAAATAATTTGATATTTAAACTGTCCAACAGGGTAATTCTCGTGGTAAAGTGCAAACTAAAGTGTACACCTTAGTGTACATGTAGCACGGTCCTCACCGATTGAACTTTACTATTTGTACACTAATTTTCGACATGTTATTTGATACTTACATTGTTTTCAAGTGTCAAATGGATGGGAAAACTGTTTGAAATTTTCACAGTCCAATAGGGTAATGTGACGTGGCAAAATGTAAACTAAAGTATACACTATAGTGTTCTTGTCGCAAGGTTCTTACCCATTGAACTTTGCTATTTGTACCCTAATTTTTGACACGATGTTTGACACTTGCATTGTTGTCAAATGTCTATTATGTAGTAGCCGAGAAAAATAAAATGGAATTATGCTAATATTTTGTGATGATCTAGCACCACGAGCTTAACCCATTTTAGAAATGACCTATGGAAGCTCAACCCATGTAAGATTATGAAAGCCCAAGTCATAAGTTAATTAAAAGCCCAGTAATTTAAGAGATTAAGTTTAAGTAAAATTGATTACAAAGATTTAATGA